>NW_027107178.1:121614-124975 GCF_000696795.3 Halyomorpha halys
GAATAAATCGGTATCTGAGTTGAGCTTGAGTGTCTCATTTCGTGCCCCTATTTCCCTTTTTTTTAACTCTTCAGTTCGGACCTCACATAACTTATATATATATACACACAATAGGAAAAAGGTAGAATATGGAGAATAGGAAATGAAGTCAAGTTACACATTTTAAAAAACATAAAACCAGTGATATGTAAAATTATGGAACCCAAAGGTCAAAAAATTATGAATAAAAATTAATAAGAATAAAAATTGTTGTTAAAAAATTAAAAATATATTAAAATCAAAAATTAATAATGATAGATAATATAAAATAAATGATGGGTGCTTTAATAAATTAACTATTTAGAAATAGGCTAGGGATAGGTTTTGTTTGTCTGTTTTGTGATTGACTGGGGAAGCTTCTAATAGTATAAAAATCCTTTCGGATAGTAATTGTTTGTCGTGGTTAGGGACAGAGGCTAATATGGAGGTATTGTCAAAATCAAAAGATTGGTAAGTTATATATATAAGCCATATAATATTCGTTCGATTTTGAAGCCATGAAGTTACGGGAGCAGACGGAATATTTGTGCTGGATTATGCGGTCTTTAAACAAATTTTTTGTTTCGCCAATGTAGGATGCAGTACAATTAGAAGTGGAACAAGGTATACGATACACAACCTGGGAACGGTATTGAGGAAGAATTGACCAGACTTTTACATCTTCCACCATATCGGAATCAGTTCTTACTGTTCCCATACCAGTCCTATCTAATTTAACTTTCTCTTACCTTAAATCATCTTTTCCCAATTTCAAATATCATATAAATTCTCTTTGTTCATTTTATAGACGTTTGGCAGGTCAAATTCCCTTTTTCCTAAATCTATAAACAATTCTCTTGAACATATTTCTATGAAGTGGACCATCATTCTAAATTTTCGTCATATTCTACCAAATTCAAAAAGTGTCTACTTAATTTAAAGATCCGCGAAACCATTGAACACATTAATTTTCTCCAACACAACATTTCATTTTCTCCTCTCTTTCACACATTCTACGAACCAATATAGGTGAGACCCATTTTGGAGGTCTTTCCACATTAATAACCACAATTTTCAACTCAACCCGCGTACACAAAAAACAAAAACTCATAATTTTTCACAAATGTTCAAAAATTAATAAGTTCAATAACCTGTATCAAGAATCACTAACCAACAAAATTTATCCCAGAGGTCAAGGAAATTTGTTCCTTAATATCTCATCTACTGATATTCCCGCCAATGTACTCAACATTCTTAGCCTAGGTCCTAATTTCCCCATACCCAAATCTTCACAAAAAAATATTCCAGAATTGCTCACAACGACCCCCTATTTCACCATTCTAATGTGAGTAAAGAGTTATCACGCATTACTATTTGCAATACCATCTCTAATTACCTTCAACACCCTCCATCCTTTTCTTCCAAATTTTCTCCCCTTTTCATTAAAGACCTTTCTTTCACCCGATCCTTCCTTTGCTCGCATGATGACATTATTATCACCAAGGCCGACAAAGGAAACAAGACTGTCATTATGAACCGCTCCGACTATAATGAAAAAATGACACAACTCCTATTCGATCATTCCACATACACCACTACGTCCCGTGACCCTACACCTTCATTAAAAACCACCTTTAACAAACATCTTAAAGATCTCTTAAATTCTAAATTTTTAATTATCCCATATACAGGAACCTCATCTCTTATAATTCAGTTGCCCTCGTTTTTATGGCCTTCCCAAAATTCTCAAACCTAATACCCCCTCCGTCCGATCAATTCCCCCACCGTTAAACTTAGTAAATACCTACTGCCCTCTTTACAAGCTCTTAGCCATGACAATCCATATGACATTCACAACTCTTTTCACCTCCGCGATCAATTATTAGGCCTCACCATTCCAGACCACTACATTCTCACTTCTTTTGACGTTGAAAGTTTATTTACCAATATCCCCATAGATAAAGTCCTTATTCTAGTAGAATCCAACTGGTCCACCATTGAACCACATACTTCTCTAGACCTTCCTTCCTACCTCAAGTCTCTCCAACTTTGTTGCGAATCCGGCTACCTCACATTCCAGGGTCAATTTTTTAAACAAATTTCAGGCCTAGCTATGGGTAATCCTTTAGTCCCCGATCTCTCCAATATCGTACTTAACGATTTACTAAACTCCGTCACCCCACAGTTCACTAATGACATCATTTTTATTAAAAAATATGTTGACAACCTTCTCTTAATACTGAATCCCCAAAAAAATCACCGATATCTTATTTGCCTTTAATTCCTACCATCCTCGCTTACGTTTTACAGTTGAATCAGAAACTAACAATTCACTACCATTTCTTGACCTCCTCATCATAAAAAACGCCAATAATACTATATCCACCGATATGTGCACAAAATGTCTATATCCACCGATTGGTACACAAAACCTACATACTCAGGAAGACTTCTAAATTATCACTCCCAACATCCTTAGCATCAAAAATGAAACACAGCCAAAAATTTTATTCATCGTGTTTTTTCTCTCTCGGATTCCCAATTTCATGACAATAACCATCTCCGCATTAAACAAATTCTCTTAAACAACAACTTCCCTCCAAAAATCATCGACAAACTCTTTTACGATTATAAAAACCGTACCCCATCTACACAAAATTCTCTACAATCTTTTTCCATCCCCCTATACAGATCATTACCTTACATCCCCTTTCTTACAGATAACATTCATAAACAATTACGTTCCTCCATCCCTAACCTCCACCTAGCCTTGAAAGCCCATAAAAACTATCTTTTATTTACACCAATCTTAAAGACCTAATTCTTCCTCAATACCATTTCCATACTAACCTCTGTCACTAACCACGACAAACGATTACTATCCGAAAGCATTTTTATGCAATTAGAAGCTTTCCCAGTCAATCACAAAACAGACAAACAAAACCTATCCGTAGCCTATTTCTAAATAGTTAATTTATTAAAGCACCCATAATTTATTTTATATTATCTATCATTATTAATTTTTGATTTGATTTTATTTTACTATGATTTTATTAAATTTTATTCTTACTAATTTTTATTCATAATGTTTTGACCTTTGGGTTCCATAATTTTACATATTATGGCTTTATGTTTTTTTAAATGTGTAACTTGACTTCTATTTTAATCATTGGTATTTCATATCAACTGTTGTTTCATAACTGTCTTTCTTGACAGTTACGTTTCTAGCGAATCCTTTGTCTGCCCATTGCCCACTCTGGCGAGCCTTTCAAAAAATCAATCAGTTTTAGCCCTTCTTCGCCATAACGTGACTCTCCTTTCCATTTATATATGTCCATATATA
>NW_027107178.1:125025-131242 GCF_000696795.3 Halyomorpha halys
TATATATATTTATATATCAGATATAAGCCACTCACTATTTTTCATTTTCTGTCATTTTTCAATTTGTAGATTCAATCATTTTTCAGTTTTTAGACACTACTTGCATATCTCATATTATTATATTTTCTTACCTACATGATATTATATTTCATCTTTCACTGTTTTCAATCTACTACCACCTATTTCCACGATTATCAATCAATTTATTTTTTTACTATTCAATTATCAGTTATCAATTTTTAATCATTTATGATTCAATTCAATACTTTGTATAATTCCAAATTTGTTTGTAAACTATTCCTTTCCAATTTTATGTTTCTCTAAATGTAAGAGATAACAACATTTTTTGTTCTATAGCCCTGATGAAGACCTGAAACTCAGGTCAAAACTTCGGCATAGAATAAATAAATATGGTTTTGTTTATTTATGTTGTTCTTTGCTGACCGCACTACCCCTCCCCGTCAAACTTCTCCAATCAAATCTAGAAAATGTTTTTTTACTTTTTGTCATAAGGGAATTTGTTCATAGTCTCGAGCTCTTGGATTGTGCCGTCGTTTTTCGAAAACCTTTTTTTTTTTTAATTTTAGTAAATATGAAGAATTAACTGTTTGTGGGATGGAAAATTCTAATTGAGCTGGGTTTTGGAAGAAAAAGACATTTTTCTATGGCTATTTTGATGGTTTTTGAGATTATTACCGAGCATGATTAGTAATTATTTTGAAGGATTTTTGAAATTATTACAAAGCTTAATTAGTATATGTTTTGATGTCTATTTTGGAGGTTTTTGAAATTATTACCTAGCTTAATTATTAAACATTTTGATGTCAATTTTGGAGGTTTTTGAAATTATTACCTAGCTTAATTATTAAACATTTTGATGTCGATTTTTTAAATTATTACAAAGCTTAATTAGTATATGTTTTGATATTTTGGAGGTTTTTGAAATTATTACCTAGCTTAATTATTAAACATTTTGATGTCGATTTTTTAAATTATTACCAAGGTTAATTAATACATATTTTGATGTCTATTTTGTTAAATTCACCCCACTTTGGCCTAATTGTTAACAAAAAAATCTATCCTTTTTCGATTTCAAAATAAAAATTGGGAACAAACTTTTTTTGGGATACAGAATCCTATTCTGAGCTTGGTTTTATCAAAAAAGATTTTTTTTTTTTTTTTTTATATTATTACCAATTTTAAAATGTAATATGTAAATAATTTGATGGCTGTTTTCTAAAATTATTTTGAAAAACTAAATTTGGCCAAAATTGTAATGAAAAACTTAATTTTTTTATAAAACTATGAATAAACTATTTTTTAGGTTGCGTAATTGTACTTAGCGCTCAGTAATTCAATTGGGCCGTATTTTCTCAAAGAATTTTTTCAATTATCATGAAAATTCATGAATTCATCTAAGACGTTTCTTATCACATTTAATGTTTTATTATATTTATTTAAATCTAATAATGGATACTAACCACCGAATTATTTTGTTGATAGGTTACCTCACATACCGTTGATAGTTTACCTCACATACCGGTGATGGGTTACCTCACATACCGGTGATGGGTTACCTCACATACCGGTGATGGGTTACCTCACATACCGTTGAGAGGTTACCTTACATACCGTTGACAGGTTATCTCACATATCGTTGATAGGTTACCTTACATACCGGTGATGGGTTACCTCACGTATTCTAGTTAGGGTGAATTCTGTTTTAATCCCATTTAAATATTTTATTTATATAAAGACAAAAATAGGTACTGGAAATGTCATGAATGACAGGTGCATTAATGCGAACAGAGATGTCGCGTCTAAATTTTCTCTTAGTAAAAAAGAGGACAACTGAAACCATTGATGTGCTTGTTATTGTAAGGTGAGATTTGTTATGGGAGCACTTTAAGGATCTATTTGAGTGGCTACTTGACCGCCAATTCATTCCACCTCACAAAGCTGCCGTTGTAGTGGGAGCAATTATGCTTAGGAGAAGATCCTAAGGAGAAGGCAGGAGGAGGGACCCATCTCGCAGGACAATGAAGGCAATTCGTCCTGGCTAAAAGGGCCGGAAACACATGTGGAGATCCTTTTACGTTTTGTGAACTGCCATGAGCTGCGTGTGGCCCCCTACAGGACCTTCGAGGAAAGGATATAATCCTGGTTCTTGTCCCGTCACCGCTCCTGTGGTCGTACCTTGATTGAGTCCTTGCTCGCTAGGGTGGCGGAAGGGTTTGTATCATTTGTTAACCCTATGGAGGGATTTATTGTTCTGCAGAAGGCCTCCTTCCACAGTAAGTTATTATTTGAACGGAACAAGTTCATTCATAAACTAGACGTTCCGTTTATAAATTGTTATTTCTTGTACAGCGAATTTCCTAGGATCTACCGCACTAATGCAGCAACAGAACAAATATCCGAATCAAAGGAGAGTAGAAATTTATTAATCGTCCATGCGAAGCCAAAGTGTCTTAACAAATTTTTGTACCTTAAGGGTTTCTTGATCATTATTGATGATCATTAGTGTAACATGTCAAAGCTTGTTAAATGGAAAAACTCATGTTAAATGGAGAATGACGTCACTTTTTTCTTTTTTTTGGGTGTTAACTTACTTCCACGTGGTTTGCGGTTTGATTGTGTTAGTATTGTTTTGGATGTTTTTAAAACTAATATAGCATTGGATGACAATAATGTAATGACAGTTGTCAATTAGCCTTGATTCTCTTCCTCACAAGGCACTCAGTTGCCAAACTTTTTACTTTTATTCTTTTTACACAACTTGTACATACTTTTCACTTACTTTAGGCATGTTGTAATAAATTACTTTAATCAAAACTTAGAAGTAAACAAGTTTTGGAAGGAATGGTTATAAAACAAGAGCTCTTAAGCATTTAACATGACTTTAAATAGGGCTACTCACAATCCTATTCTTATAACATTTATCATGCTAAAACATATTACATTTAATACATCATGAATACCCCTCAAAATACCTAATCCACGGTTGATTTCTATTCTGTTGGCACTAGCTGTATCGTCACTACCAATACCGAATGCTAAAGGAATTTACTTAATAAAAATTAAAAATAAGCTGCTGTGTTAATTCTTGCAGGATTCTCTCAGAAGTTTCCCGATAACAAAGTGAGATTGCACCGTGGATTTAATTACAGATGTTTAAATTTATTTCTTATTTCGTCGCTCGAACCTTAAAGCATAAACTCCAAAAAATCTTTGTATCATATAATTAAGATAAAAATTAATGCTTTGTTCTAGAGGGATGTCGAGCAAAAAAAAAAAAATAATAATAAAATAAATCATTTACGTTTATATGAAATGGAAGGGGAAGTATTTCGATCGTGAAAAATTTCGAATTCGAGTTTTGACAGAAATGCACGTCAAATACACACGCTCATATTCGCTTCTTTATTCTGCAAAGCCTATGCAAGCAAAAATTAAAACGTGTTCCGTTGTTCGTTCGATAGCCAAACATGCTCCGTTGTTCGTTCGATAGCCAAACATGCTCCGTTGTTTGTTCGATAGCCAAACATGCTCCGTTGTTTGTTCGATAGCCAAACATGCTCCGTTGTTTGTTCGATACATGCAGCCAAACATGCAGGGCATTCTGCGCTGTTGACCAATTTAATAATAAATGGTAGGCTCTAAAGCAATCATATCCAGTCAACAGTTGTGTTACATAACAATCCACCCGGCGACCATACCACAAACTAACATTGGGATCTACTGCTTCCCAACGCGGTTGCTACTGATTGATAATAATTGAATTGATAACTAGAAAATATCATCCATGATTTCTACTAATATCAGAGACACTGCCTGATAGGGAACAGTTTTAAAAGCACTTATTATCCCTATCGAAGCTCTACTATAAATGGAAACCACCTGTCTCGCATATGATTTGGTAGCCATTGCTTCTTACCAAATAGCAGTTGCATATAACATGATGGAGGGGAAACGGGAAACAGTAGCAAGAAGCCTTCGACTACTTTCTCTGGGACCTCCAACGTTTGGCATGAGACGTGACACTAAGGATGGTGATATCTTTGTGAACATTAAGCCGGAGATTTGCATCAATCATATCTCCTAGGTATTTTAAATACGGCTGATAATGAATCTCGTGCCTACCTACTGTGATAGGAAGTTGCTACCTACTGTGATAGGAAGTTGCTACCTACTGTGATAGGAAGTTGCTACCTACTGTGATAGGAAGTTGCTCCCTGCTAGTGACTAGGAGAGCCTCTGCCTTAGGATCTGCAAGCTATAGGCCTACCGAAGACAGCCGCAGCAACAGCCTTGTGGGCAATAAGGGTAACTTCGCCGCTACTACCACAACAACATCATCTACGAATCCAACAACTATGGCTCCCTCCTTCGTTGCCAACTTGCAAAATTGCATCGTACATGACGTTCCACGGAAGAGTCTCTAATTTGGAACCCTGTAGGACACCACCAGCTACCTTGTATCTCTTTGGCCTAGGTCTGAAAGATAAAAGAGAACTCTATCCCTAAAGTAGCCTGTTAGAACTGGCACCGCCATAATCCGTAGGGTATCTAATATACTGGTCCATCTTGCAGTGTTAAAAGCATTTTTGACATCTATTGTGAAGATTGCTGCATAACACTAAGCACCTCTCATCCTCCTCGATTGCTGTAGAGGTGTCTCAATTACTAATCTAATTCCGTCTACCGCCATATTGAACCCTCGAGAGGCTATTTACACTCTCAGTGAACTCTTATGGAAAGGATTTTCTCAAATACCTATAGTATCTAATAAACAAATTGGACGACAGGTTGACGGATCTTCCAGTCTTCCCTTACCCTTTGGAATAAGTACGAGGCGCTGTCCCTTCCAAGGTTTCGGAATTGAGCCTTCATGAATGCAAGTATTGAAGAGATCGATGAAAAGATCCGGCCGTTTTTTGAGAGCCATATTTGAAATTCCGTCCAATACATGGCTGCCAATCATATCAAACTATAGCAGTGTGTAATTTGCTCATAGAGTTCCATAATTAGAAGGAACTTTAGTAATTACAGAAACTATAGATATATTATTTATTTAAATTTACTATAAGTACCGGTTAGATCATTATAAAACCGACAGATACTGGACATGCCTGGTGTTTTGTTTCAAGACATTTTCTCTTTTTTTTTTTTTCTTGTTAACTCAATCTCTTTGTTGATGTTCAAAGATTATAACCCTAAAGGTGAATGTAGTTGACTCGATGACTGAAGGTAATGAAGGCAGTTTGGAGTAATTATTTTCCATAGATTACAGAAGGGAACGGAGCCATGTGTTCACCGTTAGCCCGCCATATGCCAGGATATTAGCTGAATAACATTACAACCACCTCCGCTTTCAACTGGTATTCATTTTATATCTTCATACTTAGTTTATATTTTATTGTTATCATATATTATATAATGTTTATTTAATTAAATTACATAAGTAGTTAGTTGGACTTGACACTTGAAACGATTTGATAGATATATCACGTACAGTACAGTACAAGTACTACAGGCCTGTTTCATAATTAAGTACAAACTAATACTATTAGTATATTAGTATCAAATTAAAAGTTATATTTCGCTAACTTGTATTTTTTAACCCTTTATTTTTTTAATCTTTTTTATAGTTCATGTTTATTAATTATTATATAGGATTTACCATTAGGCTATAATCGTTACAGTACATTGTAAGCTGCAAATACCTTTTTGATCTTACATTTATATTATTTGAATTTCGTTTTACTTTGTTTATTTACATACTTATAGTTTTTTAAAAAGTAGAAAAATTTAAAAAAATAACTACTCAATGAAATAAATAAATGATAAAGTAATTAAACAGAAATTATAAATGACGAAGAAATGAATTATTAATAAACTTTGTTAAAACATAAACTATTAGACATTTTATATATGCAATTTAGGCTTCAAGTTTTGTTTTATAATATATGTTAATGGATGTCGTTTTATTGATGTTTTGTACAATTATCCTATATTTTGTATGAAGGGGTTGTAGGAAATGGGAGCAAGTTATGTAGCAATAAGTGAGTGTACTCTTTACTAACCTGCTGTACGTCAGTAGCACGGGAGTAAATTTTAAGATTCTGGTCTACAGAGGTAGTAGTCTACTATTCTGGTCTACAGAGGTAGTAGTCTACTATTCTGGTCTACAGAGGTAGTAGTCTACTATTCTGGT
>NW_027107178.1:131292-131709 GCF_000696795.3 Halyomorpha halys
ATTCTGGTCTACAGAGGTAGTAGTCTACTATTCTGGTCTACAGAGGTAGTAGTCTACTATTCTGGTCTACAGAGGTAGTAGTCTACTATTCTGGTCTACAGAGGTAGTAGTCTACTATTCTCATACGTCTATTTTGAATAAGCTCTAGTTTTCTGTAATTTGGGTTACACGTGGCACGAGTTTTTTTAATGCTAATTTAGAGTTGTTATTTATGTACGTTGTGTATATGTATAGTGCTGATGATTGCTTTTCCTTGGTTTGTATGTGATTGGGGAACTTGAAACATTTGTCCATTTCTAGACTTAAGTAAGTAATTGACCTACCGAGCACATGGGATTGTGCTACAATATATCATATAAGAATAATATCAATGTGTTATCTTAGTCATTACATTTATTGACTTGGGCAATGGTTAGT
>NW_027107178.1:132365-137785 GCF_000696795.3 Halyomorpha halys
AACTTGGACAATGGTCAGTGAATAATATCAATGTGTTGGCTTAGTCATTATATTCATTAACTTGGATAATGGTCAGTGAATAATATCAATCTTTTGGCTTAGTCATTGTTAGAAATAAAATTGGACTTTACCATAACCTCATGTCAATATTGTTTTGGTTCCCACTCAAAGGCATTTAACAATATTTTATATTCTTTAATATATAATATATAGTACTGTACGATCTTATAGTACTGCACTATCTTCTAGTAATCTCTTTCTCAAAATGGAGATTATATAACCGTGACAACCCCATCGTTATATAGGCTGTAATTACTCTTAAGTTAGGTATGGCATTATGATATTATATTAGGTGTGGCATTATCATATTATATTTTTTTTTCGGCCAGGACTCCCATTGGAGCAGTATAGGCAGTATGACAGTATAGGCCTAACCGTGGTTGGTGGTCAGGTTTTTCATTTTGTGTTCGGCCACTCAATGAAGAAAGTCAAAGCTCCAGGCCGGATTCGAACCGGAACTTCTAATAGATTTCAGAATGGTAAGACTGCGCCCAACCAGTGAGTTACGGTCGGCCCCAATGTCACTTTATGATTATTGTTCTGTACTAATTGGTTGTGTGCAAGCTTTAGCCGGCCAATATGGATCTGAACTAGATATGATATCTTTTTGTATCTTGTTTAGCATGGTAATTGATTTGTAGAGAAAATTAAAAGAAGGATGTCATTTAGGTATTTTTATTTGACATGCCAATGTTTTGACCCAAAACTGTGACCCATCATCAGGGCTAACTTTGAAACAAAGATTACACGAGATAAGAACTGCAAAAGAGTATTGATAATAAAAAAAAAATGTGAAAATTGAAAAAAAAAAAAAAAAGAGATATATACAAAACATTAGTATAAATAATAATATAATGAAAATTATAACTGACAAATATAAATATAAATATAAATATAGGGAAATTATAATGATAGGAGGTAAGCTATAACTGTAATAGATAATGAAACTTTTCATAACATAATTTCAATGATGATAACTAATAAATCGCTCATCATTCATTTGTTATATTTAACACTTTCTATTATAGCTACCTATTATCTACCATTTGATACAAATTCATTTCCCTAAATTCACCATTGTTTATTGCCACGGGACAGCGGTAGCAGCGTGGTAACGCGCCAGTCTACCAATCCACAGGTTGTCGGATCAAATTCCGGTCCCACCCGGGCTTTTTTCAAGCACAAAATAATCCAAAACTTACTGACAACCTCCCCCCGGGCTTTTGTGAGGCCCAATAGCCAATGGGTGGCACTCACAAAAAAGAGGGGTGGGAGTGACGAACCCACCCTGCGAAAAGCCACGTCAAGAAACGCGCGATGTATTTCCTAATACTGGGAATATTACCTCCTAATATTGGTAAATACATCGCGCGAGGACTTAGGCCTCCATGGTCTGTTGTGCCCATAAAATAATAATAATAATAAATTCACCATTGCATATATTTCTGTCACTATTAGGCTTCTTTGTATTTTGTTTTATTATTTTTTATATTTTGTAGCTCTTATCTCAATTGATCTCTGTTCCCATTTTAGCCCTAATGATAGCATAAATGCTTAGGTCAAAACGTCGCCATATCTAACAAAAATAATATATGAATGACGCCGTACTGATTATTTATTATCTTCAATGTAAAGACAACATTAGACGAAATGCATCCACAATAATTGATAAATACCTTGATATTCTTATCCTCATTGCATCTCATCTACTGTCAAAACGTTTGAAGCGAGGCTAGTTTTATTATTATTATTCCTGGCCGATGTACCATTGTTATATAGAGGAATTTGTTGAACAAATGAAATAGGGGTTGTGAAATAGAAGGGGAAGTAAAAAAAAAGGAATAAATCGAAAACTTGTAGTTAGTTTGTAGACTGGTATTAATTGTAAAAGAAAACTGTGGAAGAAAAAAAAAATGTTATCTATCTATTATATTATATCTTGTAAAAATATGTAACCTATATTTGTCCAGTCACGGATTGATCAGTATGCTGTGTAATGTAGCAACCCGATGTATTTGGGCAGCATGAATGAATAAAGTATTTCTTCTCTCTCTCTCTCCTATTTATTTTTTTGTTAAAAGTCCAATTTTCGTTTTTAAATTCCATTGCCCCCCCTCGGTGATTGCCAGCCAGTGTCTGCTTGATAGATATATAAGCGGAAATGTACCTGTTGGGGGCGGATAATTTATGGTTCCTATTGTTCAAAATATTGGGGGAGAGTTGGGTCCATCTTGTACCATTTTCGTTTTCTTTCCTCAAAGGGACTTTTGAACTGACCCTAAAACTTTTCCCATTGATGAAGGGAACATCATGAATGAATGTTATTGAATGGAACATCTCTCAATGAACTGATTGGAATGGGTGTGTTAGTTCCTCGTTGCATATATTATTGGAGCAATACTAGATTGCTCATTAGTCTACCTTATTTCGCCTGAATGTGTTGAAAAGGAACGAATTACATAACGAAAAAATTAAGATGGAAGAAAATCGTTTTAGGGGCAAACACGAAATCACTTAGAACTAAATGGAAAAGAAACAACCGTTTTCTTGCTAAGATTAATGTTCATCACGTGACATTGTGCTAACTAAATTTGGATCATATTGATGAAGTGATGTTTAATATTGTCCTAACTAAATTTGAATCATGTTGATAAAGTTAATATTCATTTTTGTTTATATTTTTTTTTGTGCCTCAGGGCATTAGGTGATTTATATTGGAAATATTGAAGTTATAATTACGACGCGAATAGCTAATTACCCCTATAGCCTTGTAGTACAAGCGCCGGTTGAAAAAAAGGTTCTTATTTGACCCCAATTTTTTATTAGTTTAATGAAAACTATGTATAATTACTAATTATAGTTAAGAGGAATACAAAATAGTTACTGTTTCAAAAAGTTTAAAAAAAAAATTATTCGGAGCTCCACATCTTTTCAACTATCAACAACACCAAGAGAACATCATCTAAAGTAGAGTAAATTTGCTAAAATTGATAGATTTCTATTAACACTCAAATTAATTATTTTTTCGTACCTTACATTAAAATAGAATTGGTACTTCAAACATCTATAAACATCTCTATCTCTCTATATAGTAAAAGAGAGCTGTTGAATCTTTGTTCTCGATAGACTTGGTTATTAGTGGACCGACTTACGTGTTTCTTTTTTCTATATGTTCCATTTCACCATGGGAAGGTTTCAAGATAATGAAGTCCCGAGATTTTTAAGCATAAAAAAGTTATGATTAGAATTAAGCGTGAGGCACCGAGTAAAGTGGGTCGGTAAATTTTTTGTAGAAAAATTAAAGTCATATTCGTTTTCAAGGATGTCCCAACCAAAGTACTAAATACCATTTGGATCCAGAAGAACCATGGTCATTTAGACTACACGGCCATTTAGACTACGCATTCAGTTGGATCCACAGGTAACACGGTCATTTAGACCACACGGTCATTTAGATCCAGAATAAACACGATCATTGAGATCCACATGGAACAGGGTTTTTACTATCATGTAGAGTAAGAGCATGAATTGCGATCAAGAGAACAAGAAGTTTAACCATGTTTCCTGTGGGTCCAAATGAATGTGTAGTCAAAATGACCAAGTTTCCTCAGGGTCCAAATGACCGTGTGGTCTAAATAACCATGTTTCCTGTGGATTCAAATGAATGTGTAGTCTAAATGACCATGTTTTCTCTGGGTTCAAATGACCGTGTAGTCTAAATGACCATGTTTTCCCTGGTTCCAAATGACCGTGTATTTAGACCACACGGTCATTTGGATCCATAAGAAACATGGTCATTTAGACTACAGATTCATTTGAGCCCACAGGAAACATGTTCATTTAGACCACACGGTCATTTTGATTTAGAAGAAACATCGTCATTTGGACCCAGAGGAAACATGGTCACTTAGACTACACGGTCGTTTGGACCCAGAGGTAACAGGGTCCTTTAGACCACACGGTCATTTGGATCCTGAAGAAACAGGGTCATTTGGACCAAGAGGAAAAAGGGTCATTTAGACTACACGGTCATTTGGATTCAGAAGAAACATGGTCATTTATACCACACGGTCATTCGGACACAGAGGAAACTTGGTCAATTAGACCACACGGTAATTTGGATCCAGGAGAAACATGGTCATTTGGACCCAGAGGAAACAGGGTCATATAGACCATGACACCCACACAAGGCGACACAAGAGGAGACGCCGACGGCGAACACACCGTTAGTAGAATTACAAATCGACACATTCACCTGGAGGGGCTACAAGTAGGTTACAGTGATTGACCTCATTAGCAAAGTAGCCATGGTACATCAGATTCGAGAAAGATCGGCCGAGGCGGTATGGTATGGCGCTGCGTTTATGGTTCCAGTTCTATGGAGTACCGGAAAGGATAACGTCTGATGCGGGACAGGAGTTCGATAACTCCAACATCAGAGAACAAATGAAGGCTTTGGAGACACCCCCAGGACACCCTAAGAGCAGGGGGGGGGGTATAGAGAGGCTGCACAGTACGTTAAGCGGTCACTTGCGGCTGTACCAGCTAGATAAGGGCCTGGATCAGACGAGGCTATGATAAGAGCTATAGCTGCCTATATCCACTCCATGCATACGGTAACGGGATTCGCTCCATTCGAAATTCTGTTCGGACTTAGAGGGCGCAAACCCGATTATAGAAACACGTTGATCGACGGAGAGGAGATCGTCGGTAACGCGATGGCACTGACAAAAACGTGGGAAAAAGTGAGAGATAGAATCAAAAAGGAGAAAGCCAAACGCGTGGCGCGACATAACGAGGGTGTACGTGACATTGTGGGGAAAATTGGTATAGGGTGTATATACAGTGGTTACACCGTAGAGTGAGCTCTAACAGGGGTAAGGAGCCGCAAAGGTATGAGGGGTATTCAGGGTGATTACAATTAGAGAGCACAATATAGTAACAATAGAGAGTATTAAAGAACCAAAAAAACGAAGGACGGTCCACATAGAACAACTCAAGTTCCCCATAATGAATAATCAATAGGATCTGGAGTTTTCTCATCTATGTAAAAGTTTTTGGTTTTTTTTTGCATACAAAAGTTTTATCGTTAGTGTTTCTAAGTTATATGGTGAGAAGAACGGAGTGACAAGTTTTATTAATTTTTAAATAGTTCAAGTGTTAATTTTAGTTTATGAAAAGTGTATTTTTTTAGTTTTAGTTTTTTGTGTTTTGACGTGACAACGTCTTATAAATCATTTTGCGGGATGCAATGCTAGAAAAAGTGTCCCGTAACGGAAGTAGATTGTTTTGTTTACATTTAATACAAAACATTATTGGATAACTATAGTAACCATTTAAACATTTTACTTATATAAACT
>NW_027107178.1:138345-143090 GCF_000696795.3 Halyomorpha halys
TAGAGTATACGTTGTCACGGAAATATGTCGCCTCATAATAGTTTTTCATTATTGTTTTTGTTTTCAATGTTGTTATATTGCATAGTATTAGTTTACGAGGATTGTTCGTAAACTGTTTGGGGGGGGAGTTGCGGTCTGAGTCAGCTGTTACTTTGATGTCAGCTGACTGAGAAGATCAGCTCATCGAATGTATATAAAGAGATATACAGAACCCAATAAATAAATAAAGCCAGTATGTTACAGCAGTCCAAGCGTGTCATATCTTATTACTTTCTTCTCTTTTTTTGACATTTTGCTCTCGCTGATACTTAAGTTGTATATATATATCTTCCCAAAGAGATTGGATACTGCTGGAGGTATAGTTCCCATGGTGGCATTCCCACAGAGGCAAAGAGCTTAGTTCCGCGTAGCATCTGCCGCGTCTTCATGCATCTTTCATCGCGGTACTGGCACCTCTGCGTCATTACCTCCCATATGCTATCTTTGAGCACAATTAGTAACATAAAATGGACTGAGAATGTCTCTATGCCGTGTCTTATGTGCACCGAATGGTCTTCCAGATGTTTTCTCTGTCTGTTGCGTTTCATTTCTATTGTTAATTTTGTTAGAAATAAATTAAATTTGATCATAGATCATTATTGATACAAAATATTAAAATTTATAAGCTCATTCAGCTTTAAGATTGTGGTTAGATGTTTCAATAATAGAAGGAGTAAAAAAATAAATTTTATAGTTATTTATTTATTGGGCTCTGCAATAGTTTAGTGTGCTTTGATTATTTGATTGGTGGGCTTTGATCTTGTTAATGTGAGCTAGGAGATATAAAAAAAAAATTAAAAGAACAAAAATCTTATCATACGAAACAAAAGAGAAAAAAATTACTAAAATATTATGCTAACTAAAAAAAAAAAGAAACGTGGTGTAAGCTTCAAATAAACAAAGATGATAAAATAATCCTATATAAAATATAACTAACTAAATATACAACGCATGAATTATTTTTTTAGATAAAAATTAAGTAAAATATAAAAACCAAAAAGAAAAAAAACTGTTAATAAATTACTAATAATCAACGTATTTTTGAATTAAAAAAAAGAAAAACCCTACCGTATTACTGAAAATTTCTTGATGAATAAAAATATACTATAATATTGAACCAATGATATTTAATAAAAAAAAAAACTTGGTAATAAATGCAAAAGCAAGTAGTTTCCTTACTGTTAGATGACTAGTTTTATTACTTTAACAAGATTCCTAAACATAATAGCATCATTCACTTTATTTTTATGAAAATAAATTTTCATTGACCGACTCCAAATAGCTGTTGATTATTAATTACCGCCTTATGCCATCAATTAGTATAAATATTTTTCTCTCAGTGGAATGAAAGCTAGGTAATTGAATTCAAAATAAATTACGATTACTCTGAAAGTACTTTATTTCGGAAACTAAGGAAAAAGCTTAAAGCCTTTGAATGTGTTACAGAAGCAGATTGAACTATGAAGGGCTATGTAGAAACAATATTCTCTGATAGTTATCTCCAATCCGCAGTGATAGGACTCCACGTAGCCAAGATGCTTATTAAAGCTTTTATAGCACCTCCTAATAAAATGTAAATACGACTATAATTTTATTGCTTTCGCAGGTAATAAACTGCTCTTCTTAGTGCCTCGTCTTATTTGGCGGGAAGTAATATACACTACCTGCTGTTTATAAACTCAGGAAGTGTTCAAGCACATAATGCCCTATACTACATCCATATTACTGCCAAATAACTAAGTACATTAGTACCTATTGTACGTTACACATATAGGATTACGTTTGCCTAGATTCACCTTCGGAAAGCTGTATATACTACACTACTGTAGGTAACACAATTTGATATTAAGTCAACTATACCACTGAAGCAAACATAGTTTTATATAAAAATGTAGAACTGTCTTAACTAAAAAAAAATTCAACATTCAAATGTGATGATCATTTTATATACATCATGGTAGGGTTAGTAGTTGGTGCTGGTTAAAACGGTTAGACGTGGAACATTGATGTCATTATGAATAATTTTATTTGTAACAAAATACGGAACATTGATGATTTAACCAAGTATTTTGGATTGTAATGATTGGATATGAGAGGTATTTAGTGAAGTCCCAAAGCTCAACTCCGTAATACAAGATAGACCTTATAGTCATCATAGTGGTTAGTCTTTTGTAAAGTTGGAAGTTTAGACAATTTGTCATGTAAGTGTTGTAATGATCGGAATCGAGTAATATCCTGTCTTTTCAGTTTTGTTAGGGATTCCAAAGCAGTTGTTTGTCCAGATATAGGTAGCGGATTTGTTCCGTTAATAACCTCAGCGCCATTGACCTCTTCAGCAAGGTGGCAATGGCGCACCAATTGCAAGATAGATCATCCGAGGCTGTATTAGCCGCACTCAGAACATGGTTCCAATTTTATGGAGTCCCGGATCGAATTTCATCCTACGGGGGGAGGGAGTTCGACAATGCCTCGATAAGGGAAGAAATAAAATCGTTGGGGGTGGACTGGCATATCAACACTCCGGGTCATTTAAAAAGTAGAGGACGGGTGGAGAAACTTCACAGCACCCTAAGTGACCACCTGAGGGTTTACCATCCGGACAAAGGGTTGTAGCCCGACGAGGCGATGGTAAGGGCAGGGGTCGGCCATTCCATCCACAGGGTTTTTTACCATTCGAAATTTTATTTCACCTTCAAGGGCATCGCAGGCATTTTATGGAAATAGCGGAATCGGAGAGGGAAATCGTCAGTCACGGGAAGACCATGCGAAAGTTATGGGAAAAAGCGGGAGGGGAGATCGAACGGGAAAAACAGCGGCGAGTGGCGCTACATAATTTAGATCTTCGTGAATGTGGAATATCACGTGCCAGGAGATATTAAAATTGGGACGGTTGTATATCGTAGTCCCCTGCGTGGAGTCGAACCCTCACGCGGGAGCAGAAGAAGAGACTAGCCACTACGCAACGACGGGCTCTCCTGAGGGTCACGAAGGCGTACAGGACGGTGTCGCATGAGGCGGTGCAGGTGCTGGCCGGAGCAATGCCCCTGGACCTCATCCTCAAGGAGGATGCTACAAAGAATGATGTGAAGAGGCAGGGGCTGGGAGTGCTACCGGCGGGACTCCAGGAGAGGATCGGCGAGACCCCGAACCATTGGAAGAAGTTCCTACGGAAGGAGTCGATTGAGGAGTGGAATGGACGGTGGCGGAGAAGAATCTACCCCCGGTTCCCGACGTGTGGGGTCCCAGAAACAGCAGAGCCTGTGGTATTTGACACCGCGATGGAAGGACACCGTGTTAGGTTGTCGAGAAAAAGCGGGATCTTCACCCTCGCCGAGTTGGACTTCCCTCTCCTGATGGGGGAGGAGAACTTCCCGTACATCAGGGAATTCATCTACGGGAGGAATGAAGTGGTCGGTTCAGCGCACTTTACATCGGGAAGGGCTCGGTCGCCCGGAGTCGGCAAGCCACCAAGATGAAGATGACAGCGAAGAAAGATGAGACCAGGAGGGCTGGACTAGGCTGCATACTGGAAGTGACAACCGGTCGGATGCGGACCAGGCGTGTTGGAATACCGGACGGATGCTGGTGGATAAGGTGAAGCCATCTTAAGGCACTCAACCGAGTGCTGGGCTGCACCACGTTTTTAAAATGATTTTATCCCCAAAAATTAAATGGTTCGACCTAATAATTTTTTTAATATTTATGAAAATAAAGAGTAAAAATGAAAAAAAAAAATGTTTATTGGCAGCAGTGGCATGCGCAATCTTGACGCACTATTCCACTGTTGCCGAACCCCGTATGGCAGCAATGCCAGTGAGGTGGGACAAAAAAAGGTTGTATATCGTAGGTTAGGGTCCAATAGGAGCAAAGAATCCCTGCGCTATGAGGGGCTATTCCGGGTTATATAAATATTATATATTAATATCAGGGAACACATTGTAGTCACAATAGAAACCATACAAGAACCGAAGAAAAAGCGTACGTTTCATGTTGAACAATTAAGGTTCCCAGCAATGTTAACTCCGTGAGCGCCTAGAGTCTTTACATAAAAAATGCAACAGGTTGTATTTGTGGGTGTGTTTTTTTTTTCTTCTTTTTGACACAATTGTGTAAAATGAAGAACTGTACTAAATGAAAAATTATGTAAATATGAGTTGTAAATAGAATTAGTTATGTTTTCTGTGTATCTTTATTTTTTAGGTGAAAGGATTAATTCGAAAAAGAGTATTTTTTAATTTTTTTTTGTACATATAAGTTAAGTATTAGTTTGAGGTATGTTTTGTTCCAATTGTGTTGGTTTCATTTTCATTTGTTTTATTTTGAGTTTACGAGAGGTTGTTTGTAAACTGGCAGGGGGAAGTTATATTCAGAGTACAGGTATTATTGATCGTAATATTAAGATTCCCCCTATCAACAATGACAGAATGTATATATATATATATATAAGATACGAGATAGCGGGTTATAAAATAAAAAAAAAAAGGAAAGAAGGAACAAGAAAACGCACTCACGGTTGCTGATAATAGACTGCTTTATTCTGTCAGTAATCCTACATTTATAGATTCTCGAGTTGTTGACAGAGGGAGTTAGGTATTAAGATTTATACTACACAGTCTGTAAATATAACGAAACCCGGGAACTTTAGATACCGGAGTAATTTTCAGTCTAAAAGAATTTTTTTTCTTTCATTCTTCTCTTTGACTTAT
>NW_027107178.1:149376-151129 GCF_000696795.3 Halyomorpha halys
GTTTGGCAGAGGCTGAGTGTACCCGGCCGCCATTTTCTGTCTTGATCGCCATCATTTCATTATGTGGGTCTCGCGACCTGTTTCTTTTCGTTCAGCGCCATATTGTGAGGCTGAGTCTACCCGGACGCCATTTTGTTTTTATGTCGTCACCATTTTTATTTTGATGGTCTTGCCCCGGTTTCTTGTCGTTCACTGCCATATTGGTCACGTGTCTCTTGGAATTGGCAGTCTACCCGGCCACCATTTTGTTTTTTATTGCCGCCATTGCATAACAGGGTCTCGCGGCCTTTTTCTTTTCGTTCACCGCCATATTAGCACGGCTGAGTCTACCCGGCCGCCATTTTGTTTTTTGATTGTTGCTATTTTTATTATAAGGGTCTCGCGACCTTTTTCTTTTCGTTCAGCGCCATATTGTGAGGCTGAGTGTACCCGGCTGCCATTTTCTTTTTTTTGATCGCCATCATTTTATTATGAGGGTCTCGCGACCTGTTTCTTTTCGTTCAGCGCCATATTGGAATGGGCTGAGTCTACCTGGACGCCATTTTGTTCTTGATCGCCATCATTTTATTATGAGGGTCTCGCGACCTGTTTCTTTTCTTTCACCGCCATATTGGTCACGTGACTTATGAAATTGCCGGAGGCTGAGTTTACCCGGCCGCCATTTTGATTTTTTATCACCATCATTTTATTATCGCGATCTCGCGATCTTATTCTTTTCGTTTGCCGCCATTTTATTGCGAGTCTCGCGAACATAACAAAATCGGACCTTGACCTGCTAAGCCACAACAACAATTTGACTTTGAACTAAGTATAACAGTAATTCTTAAAACATAAACACTGATATTGGGCTAGTTAATCCTCACTTATCTGTTAATTCTTCCGATGGAAGCAATGAAACTTTGAACCAATAGTTCATTTCACATGGGAGTAACATATGTGACGTCATTACTATCAGCTAATCGAATTACCAGGCTTACTAATCTTTTGTATCTTGTTATATTTTCAATGATTGTAAATTTTGAACCTCCTCAAAACATAAAAACAATGTAGGATTTTATTAAATCGTTATTGAAAAATAAACCATGAACTTTGTCCTAATTCTAATCCTTATGGAGCTTCCTGAACAATCTTAATTCTATTCCCTAACTCTAATTTATTATTTATTTCCGATGGCTTATTCCTTTCATCATTAAATGTATGTAGCTATTTTTCTCATTTTCGTATGTGTATACGGGTATTATTCCTTACGTCACTGGTCACATAATCCGTAGTGCTAATTTTGAATTTAAATTTAAATAATATTTAGGAAGCATCTATTTCAACACCTACACGTCCTTTATTACGTACAATACTTTAGCGATACTTACCAATTTTTATTTCTCTAATATTTAGTTTGATCTACTAATCTTTAAAAAATAAACAATAAAGCAGAATTTGTTAATCCTCTCTATATTTTAATTCTTTCGATGAAAGTAAACTTTGAACTATTAATGCTACATTATCTTCCCAATTTTAACTTTTTCCTCTATTTCCTAATAATTTACATTTTTTTTTTTTAACTTAATTTTTGTTTTCATAATCTTTAGAATGTTTACATATATACATAAAGAATGTTTAGATTTTCTGTTCTCTTCTTAATATTTTCCTTTACCTATCTATTCGTTTACCTTTTTCTAACCGTTATTTTTTACTCATAATTTATATCATTACTTCTTCTCGTCACGGTACTTTGTTGGAGTATGATCATAGTATG
>NW_027107178.1:151179-151587 GCF_000696795.3 Halyomorpha halys
GGAGAGTTTTGAGGAGTGTGCCCACAGAGAGGCAACCGCAGTTAGAGAACCATCATGTGAGAGGAGAGCATGGCGGTCTGCCTATTATACGAGGGAAGAGAGGAGTAAGGTGTCTGGTAGACACTGGGAGCTCAAACACAATCGTATGCCGAGAGGCCCTTGACAGATTGAGTGATTGAGAGAGGAAACTGCATGTCAGAGTATGTAATTGTCAGTTTATCATATAAGATCTGTCTGTAAATATCACATCACTCTGGGTGGGCCCTGCAGCATTGAAGGGGAAACTGAAATGGAATTGAGTAACTGGGGTGCTGAGGGAGAGAAAGTAACAGTCCATGTAATGGGAAAAATGCCCCGAGACTACCAGATAATCATTGGTTGTGATCTTTTGGAAAAGGTGGGAGCAAA
>NW_027107178.1:159846-161496 GCF_000696795.3 Halyomorpha halys
TCAGCCCCTGGTTACAGTATAAAAGTGGGTACCTGATCTATCAATGGGTGGTGGGGATAACGCGAGCCCCTCATAATATTTTAATATTAAAATTATGTTATCATGTTTCTTCATTTCGACCGAAAGAATTAACTAATAAAGATGGTAACCGAGTCCAATTCTGTGTTATATTTTAGGTATTGCCTTTTCAAAATTCAATCCTTAGGCAATTAAATGATGGTTTGTAGATATCCGCTGAGGAACTTAAAATAGAGGATATTATAGTTCAATGTCAAAAGTATTAAAATATAAGAGAGATTAAAAAGTCCCACATAGTAACAAATCTAGAGGGGATTAAGGTCAAAAGTCGGAATGATTAAACAATGAGGGGTATTAAGAAGGCTTGCTTCTCATTTTTTATTTTTAAGGGCTCAGCAGGTCAAGGTCCGATTTTGTTATGTTCGCGAGACTCGCAATAAAATGGCGGCTAACGAAAAGAAGAAGATCGCGAGACCCTCATAAAATGATGGTGATAAAAAATCAAAATGGCGGCCGGGTACACTCAGCCTCCGGCAATTTCATAAGTCGCGTGACCAATATGGCGGTGAAAGAAAAGAAACAGGTCTCGAAACCCTCATAATAAAATGATGGCGATTAATAAAGAAAATGGCGGCCGGGTACACTCAGCCTCTGCCAATTCCATAAGTCACGCGGCCAATATGGCGGTGAACAAAAGAAAAAGGTCGCGAGACCCTCATAATAAAAATGGTGACGATCAAGAGCAAAATGGCGTCCGGGTACACTCAGCCTCACAATATGGCGCTGAACGAAAAGAAAAAGGTCGCGAGACCCTCATAATAAAAATAGCAACAATCAAAAAACAAAATGGCGGCCGGGTATACTCAGCCGTGCTAATATGGCGGTGAACAAAAAGAAAAAGGCCGCGAGACCCTGTTATGCAATGGCGGCAATAAAAAACAAAATTGGTGGCCGGGTAGACTCAGCCTCTGCCAATTCCAAGAGACACGTGACCCATATGGCGGTGAACGAAAAGAAAAAGGTCGCGAGACCCTCATAATAAAAGGATTGCGATCAAAAAAGAAAATGGCGGTCGGGTAAAATCATCCTCTACTAATTCCATAAGTCACGTGATCAATATGGCGGAGACGATAAGAAAAAGGCCTCGAGGCCCTCATAATAAAAATGGTGACGACATAAAAACAAAATGGCGTCCGGGTAGACTCAGCCTCACAATATTGCGCTGAACGAATAGAAACAGGTCGCGAGACCCACATAATGAAATGATGGCGATCAAGACAGAAAATGGCGGCCGGGTACACTCAGCCTCTGCCAAACCCTTAAACCTCTCAAACGTCATAAAATACAAAAATGGTGGTCGGGCACACTCAGCCACTGATTGTAGTATAAAAGTGGGTAACTGATCCATCAATAGGTGATAGGGGTAACGCGAGACCCTCATAATGCAATGGCGGCCGGGTACACTCAGCCTTACATTATGGCGCTGAACGAAAAGAAAAAGGACGCGAGACCCTCATAATAAAATGGTGGCTATAAAAAACAAAATGGCGGCCGGGTAGACTCAGTCTCTTCCAAAACCAATAAACCTCTCTAACAGCATAAAAAATGGCGGCCGGGTAGACTCAGCCCCTG
>NW_027107178.1:164236-173873 GCF_000696795.3 Halyomorpha halys
ATATATATATATATATAACTTAAGTATCAGTTAAAACAAAAATGAGAAGAAAGAATAAGATCTAACACACTTGGACTGCTGTAAAATACTGGCTTTATTGGGTTCGGAACATCTCTTTTTATGCATTCCATCAGCTGATCTTCTCAGCTGACAAGGAAGTAACTGCTGACTCAGACCGTGACTCGCCCCACTAGTTTACGAACAATCCTCGTAAACTAATACTATGCAATATAACAACATTGAAAACAAAAACAATAATGAAAAACTATTTACAATAAAAAAAAAATTGTTATATACATATTTTAAAAACTCACAAGCTCGCTTAAATATACGCTAAATACATAATTTAAACCTAATAATAAAATTTAAAAATAATTTCATACAGTAAATGAACAAGCTAGAATGAAAAATAAAATATTTACAAAAATCTACAATGAAAAATAAAATATTTACAAAAATAATAACAATCTTAAAATAAACAAAAACAATAAATATAATAAATAAATGAATTTTCTGTAGTCTAATTTAGTATGAGGATACTTCAGTTTTATATTATCATTGCCGGGAGTTTTAATTATTCAATATGGACAGTTCTCCTCTTTTTGGGTTCTCTGATACTTTCTATTGTTACAATATTGTGTTCCCTTATAATTATCACCCTGAATGGACCCTCGAATCGCTGTCTCTTTACCCCTGTTAGACCCGATCGTCCCGATTTTGATTCCTCCCATCCTATCTGTGACCTTAATTAAATTCTCCCGAGCTACTCTCCTGGACTTTTCCTTTTCCATTCTTCCCCGAGCCTTTTCCCATACCTTTTTTTCTGCACAACCATATTGCTTAGTGTATTTCCTCTCCGTCTGCTGCCGTGCTCTTATAGCACTGCCGGTGTCTTCGTAGCCCTAATAGGATCTTAAGTGGTGAAAACCCCGTAACGGTATTTACGGAATGATTATATCACGCTATAGCCTTAGGCATTGTTATATCCGGTTTCAATCTTTGCTAAGGGATTTGATATAAGTGAAGATGGTCACTCTAGTGCCATGAAGCCGCTCAATGCCTCCTCTACTCTTGGGGTGTGCTGGAGTGTTGAGGTGCCATGTCACATCAAGGTCCTTTATTTCAGTTCGAATCCTGCCATTGTTGAATCTCTGCCTCCGTTCGGCTTTCCTCCAGTTAGGTTTAAAGGGATATTCTTACACTCAGTAGACCTTGTGGATTCTACCGTCCTCTTAGTCTTCCTTTTGGTGTCAGCTCCGCCCCTGATAAT
The DNA here is from genome assembly GCF_000696795.3 of Halyomorpha halys. Lineage (NCBI taxonomy): Eukaryota > Metazoa > Arthropoda > Insecta > Hemiptera > Pentatomidae > Halyomorpha > Halyomorpha halys. Next base: position 165,507 of record NW_027107178.1, read on the forward strand.
TTCCAGGAGGCCTTGGTTAAAATTTTATCTGGCATACAAAATTTGTTTATTTACTTAGACAACGTATTAATTTGGGGTCATTCAAGAGAAGAAAGCAGCTCACTTCTAGAACTAGTTCTTACGTTCATCCAACACGTTTTCCTCAGCTGAACTATTTTCACTACGAAAGAGTAGCAGCAGCACTTATATTTGGAATTAAAAAGTTCCACAAATACTTATATGGGAGACATTTTGAAATCATTAATGATAATAAAGCCTTAGTGACTATTTTCGGTAGCCGAATTCGACAGCGACCTCCGGCAGCTGATCGCTTGTTGAGATGGGGATTATTTTTATCAGCCTACTCATTTGCCATCCGTCATAAGAAAGGGAATCTTATACCCCATGCTGACTTCCTTAGTCGTCTTCCTATGCACGATTCTTCACCTGTATAAAATTCCATCAATACCGTCTCTTATTTTGATGGTAGCTTGATGGTCTCTTATTTATCACCCCGGCAAGTAGCTTCCGAAACCCAGCAGAAATCTGATTTGATACGTGTTTTGAGGTCCATACTTCATGGATGGCCAGAAGATTGAGGCTCGAATTTGACAGCATTCTATAGGAAATGCGTAGACCTTTCTTCAGAGAATGGATGTATCTTATGGGGAGTACGTATTGTGATAACCACAGTTCTTCGACCTCTAGCCCTTGAGTTACTGCATGATTTACATCCCTGGGTTAACCGCTTGAAAGCTCTTGCTAGAAGCTATGTTTGGTGGCCACTTATTGACCAGAACATAGAGAAACTTGCTGCGGATTGTGGAGTCTCTCTCTTCATCTCCATCAGAAGAAGTAGTACCTTGGTCTTGGGCAACAAGGCGGTGGCAAAGAATATTTGTCGACTTCGCTCAGTTCCAGTCAACAGAATTATTATTAACATTCCAAATGGCCTGAGGTAAGAATTGTGAAGGTGACAACTGCTAAAGAAACCTACAGTGTTCTTCGCTTGCTTTTCGCTACTTGGGGACTACCAGAGGAGTTAGTTAGCAACAATGGCCCTCCATTCTCATCTTCAGCCTTCGCAGATTTTTTACGCCAAAATGGAGTTACACATTCTAAGACACCTGTATACCACCTTCATTCGAATGGGCTGAAGCTGAACGGAAGGTCCATACAGTTTCAACAGCCCTTCTTAAACAAATACTTGATGAATCAACCAGGAATCGGACCCTACAACACAAAATTGACTCATGGTTGTTTTAGTACCGAAACATATTCCATTCGGTTACTAAGGTAACGCTTTCAGAGTTATTTTTAGAGAAGAATGTGAGGAGGACACCATTGACTTTACTTCATCCAGCGCAGACCTTAAAATTACGAATGAGAGAATCTCAAGAGAAATATACAGCAGAGTCTCAAAGTAAACTGACTGAATATAAACCAGGAGACTTGGTGTGGGTTCAATCCATCACTCACAAGATTGTCAAGTGGCTTCCCGGAGTTATAGAACAAATAGTTTCTACCGCTTCATACCAAGTGTTTCTTAATGGACGTCTAGTTCTTATCTACGGAAGAGTTCTCCAGATGCTATGTCGAGTTGGACTCACTGGCTAGGCAGCCTGAAGAGTGTTATCAAGGCCTATCTAAACCAACCAGTGCTGCTGTTCCGTCAAGGGACATTCCTGCATCGGTAGAACATTTACCGAACAGAAGGTAAAGAACATTTACTCCCTGCGAAACCGGCTTCAGTGGAACCTTTACTGTCAGACACTACTTCGGAACCTCCGACACCATCTTCTGAGCAGGCTACCTCCAATTCACCCCCTGAGGAGTCCAATTCTATGGTTATCCGGCCCTCATTTAATCCATGCTTCTGTCTCTCAACACCTTCACGGAACTTAGTCATCCAAGGACAAGAAGATCTCACACGAACTAGCCGGTCAGGTCGGACCATCAAGACTCCTAGGCACCTCTCAGATTATTATATATTCTATTAATTAATATGTTTTGTTCCTTATTTAAGCAGGGGAGGATGTAATGTTTGTTATGAGCATTAGCTCTTTGGAATAACTCCCCTATCTGATATAAGTCAGTTGAATACAGTTTTATGGTAGAAACTAACCTGTTTGTTTTGTTTTTCTTTTCCAACATCGAAGAACCCTATTATTTTGCTAAGAAAGTAAATAACAACTGATACAATAGGTCAGAAAAGAAACTGGCCCAAACTAGGTAAGATCACCATCACACTGTTATCTCTAATCCAAAGAAGTTATACTGTAGTAGTTAGGAATTACCTCTAACAATAGCTCACTTAGAGGTTCTTACACTGTTGAAATACGCTGTTTGGAATTTATAGAATTGGGGCATCGAATAAAAGTGCCTGTCTCAAGAAAAATCGTTGTTGGGGCAGAAGGAGATCAGCTTCCTGGACCATATCATATCTAAAGACGGTGTTAAACCCGACGTTCACAAAGTAGAGGCACTTCAACGAATGGCAGTCCCCAGTGATATAAAGGGGATCAGGCAGTTGCTGGATGCTCTTAACTATTACATGCGCTTGCTGGGGGCTTTTAACTATTACAGGCGCTTGCTGGGGGCTTTTAACTATTACAGGCGCTTGCTGGGGGCTTTTAACTATTACAGGCGCTTGCTGGGGGCTTTTAACTATTACAGGCGCTTGCTGGGGGCTTTTAACTATTACAGGCGCTTGCTGGGGGCTTTTAACTATTACAGGCGCTTGCTGGGGGCTTTTAACTATTACAGGCGCTTTGTGCCAGAGATGGCGAAGCACTTGGTCCCATTTAACTATCTCTTAAAAATTGGTAGCCAAATAGTAGTAACGGCGGCCATGGAAAACAACATTAGCGATGTGTGGAAAGGCTGTAACGAGAACCGGTACTGGCGTTCCCAGATTTTAGCAAACAGTTTACTATCACGACGGATGCTAGCGAATACGCGTAGAGGGCGGTGCTTTCACAGGAGAGTGAGAAGGAAGAGCGCCCGATGGTGCACGGTAGCAGAAGATTGACGGACATTGCAGTGCTCTCGAATGTAAACTGTTAGGGATCGTGTTGGCGGTGGAACACTTCCAACCGTACGTGTTTGGGAGGCGATTTAGGAACCATACCAACCACCGGGCTCTTCAGTGGGTAGAGAAACTCAAATAGTATTCTTCGCGTATCACTCGCAGGAAGTAACTCCTAGGCCAGTTTATTATTATTATTATGGTCGGTTGTTCTCGCTATTGCGGGTTGAGTGTCTGAGGTGGGAGACCTACAAGTCCAACCACTTTCATATTTTTTTTTTTCAAATTTTAAAAATTTTCGCACTGTACGTGCAGTGTCTAAGAGAACTGACTGTTGAGCTTCTCTTAGCACATCCATAGGGACCCCCAAACCATTCATTCCTGCCACTGTTGATTTTGGTATGAGACCATTCGTTGATATTATGAATGGAGTAATGGTAACACCTTCCAATTTATATATTTCTTTCAATTCTGACGCCAATTCCTGGTATTTCCTCAGTTTTTCTCCCACAGTAGAGCTTACATTATTATCGTTGGGGATCCCAACATCACTAAGTTCTGCGTTCTTTTTTCTTAGGTCTATAAGAAGGATTATGGCGTACTATATGGTCTGTAATAATTGATTCATCCCAATCTAGCCTGAGAGAACCTTTTTGGAGAAGTTTATTTGGGCGGTACTTGTAATAAGGGCTCTTATCTTCAATTAGGTTGTACTTCACAGCCCGAGCCTGATGCAAAATTTTGTTTGCAAAAAAGAGTTGTTCGGACAAGGCGATCTATCTCCTGTAGGCTTGTATTTGACCATTGCACTATGCCGAAGCTATAAATAAGAGCTGGTATAGCCCAGGTGTTGATGGCTTTGATTTTTCGCTTCCCAGTTAGTTGGGTTTTCAGCACTTTTCGTAGCCTAATTTTGAGAATTGTTAGAAATTCTTGTTGCATATCTTTTCGAGATATTTTAAGATGCTGTTGCATGCCCAAATATTTATATAATTTATTAGCTTCAAGTTCCTTTATGTGCTCTTCTTCATTAACAAGAATGTTCTGTTTACTAACCACTTTTCCCTTGGTTACATGGAGCACTGCACATTTATCGAGGCCAAATGACATTCCTATGTCTCTTGTAAAAGATGAAACAGCTTCAACCATATTTTGTAGTTGTTCTTTGTTTTTCGCGTATAGTTTGAAGTCATCCATGTACCAGCTGTGGCTGACCGTGGTCCCTCCGTCGTTGATGGCAAGTTTATATACCTCCTTATTCTTTCCAAGAATCCTGCTTAATGGAAATAAGGCCATGCAGAACCAAATTGGGCTTAGACAATCCCCTTGGTAATTCCTCTCAGTATTTTTATTTGATTGGCCATGCAGATAGTTCCGACTTTCAGCGTAGTTTTCCATCCTGCCATCAGGTTTGAAAGGAGTCTGCTTACATTAGATTGAATCTTTCTATATATCTAATACGTTTAGTAGTCAGCTGTGTGGAACAGAGTCAAAGGCCTTTTTATAATCAATCCAAGCCACAGAAAGACTTCGCTGTTTTTTCGAGACTTGTGCAGCAATGAACGAATCTATAACTAAGAGCTTACAACCCCTAGCCTGCTTTTTGCACCCTAGCTGTTCTATGGAAATCATATTCTCATTTTCAAGGTGTTTATATATCTTGGTCGCCAGGATAGAAGTGAGAATTTTATATAAACCATTTAAACTCGTTATTGGCCGGAAGTCTTTCGGACGTAGGTTAAATTCGTTCTTCTTTGGAAGCATATAAATGATGCCATCAGAGAGGCCTTCAAGCAATAACATCTTTTAATCCAATAATTTTGGATTCCGTCAGGTCCAGGCGCCCTCCAATTTTTCATGTTCCTGACAGCTTCCGAAACATCTTCCACTGATACTGTCACTTCATTCATTTCAGAGGCATTCTGGAAACTTAGCATTTCTTCTTCTATCCAGAAGCACTCGAGGTGATTCCCCGGCTTTTCCCACACACTTTTCCAGTAAGCTTCAATATCATCAGGGCATTTGCTTGATATTTTTTTTTTTTTGCAGAAGGTTTCTATAAAACTAACGTTCATTCTGCATGAACTGCTGCTTTTGTTTCCTACGCAAGGCTGCCTCGCTATAGCACCGTAAACGGTTTGCATAAACAGCCTTTGATGCTGGTTGTCTAGATAAAGAGTCAGCATATCAATTAATTCACTTTTCAATAAGATGTCCAAGTTTAGTACTACGATTTCATCTATTTTCCTCTTTGTCTTTGGTCTTGCAGCTTGAGGGTCCCGGATTTAGTTTGAGATGACTCCAATTTTTTCCCTTAAATTCTCCTTTGTGAAGTCTTCTCTTCCATGGAGGCATTTCCCTGCCTTCTGTTGGGAGTTTATTTTTACTTTTATCTTTCATTTTTATCCCCAACTCGAGTGCAACTGTCCTGGCAGCAATATATAGCCAATGAGGGATATCAATACCACTAATTAGAGCTGTGTTTTCCTTAAGCACGCTATTTATTATGTTGGTTATTTTTAGTGTGGCCTTGTTGTACGGCACTCGAGGTAACGATGGTCGTTCCCGAAGCGGTATTCCCTCAAGTATAATGTGCTCGGTCAAAAGTGATTGACTCAGTCTAGTTGCAATATTCTTGTCATCTACTTGGTTCTCTGCACCTTCACCACAGGCTGATGTACTTGCTCTTCCAATTTCTGGACCCGTTCTTGCATTCATCGCTCGGTCAGGTGGCTCGACATCTCTTTCTGTTGCCATCAACATACGAAGTTCGTCTTTAAGTTGTTGGTGGTCATTCGGAGATAGAAACTTTCTCGTCAGTATTACTCTGACCTGATCACTTAGTTTCTGTGTGCCTATGTCAAAATCTGGAAAGGATTCGCGCCAGTATCTCTGTATACGGTGGAGATATCCTGTTTTGTCAGTTTCAAGTTTTGTTGCCAAGAAGTATGTCCGTATGACAGCCTTATTCATATCTGGCGTCCATTTCATCCTCTTTGCATTTCTTGGTTTCTGTTGTCGACTTCGTGCGGGTGGAGAATGTCTCTCTTCCAAGCTCGAGTTGGCCGGTAAACGTTGCAACCTTGCGGATCCTGATGACAGAGTAGTGCCGCTCGCTCCACTACACCCTGAAGGAAGCTGTCCACTATTCCCGCCCGTTGCAGCTCCAGTATCGGTCTTGTCTGAGGCTAATCTTCTATTTCTTAGCTCCATGTTTAATGGGTGAGTGCATTTTATACCTACTGCCTGGTTATAAATAAACAGCCCCCCTTACGTAGGGAACAGACGCTTCAGGTCACCGCCCAATATGGGAACCGCCGCGCCTGGATTTAGTTAGTTTTGGTCCACCCTGGGTATTTTATTTCTTCGGTATCCATCATATCTGATGAACACCCCCCCTATCCACCACCCGGGAAGGCGTCCAATGGAGGATATCAACCTCTCACGGGTAATTATTATTATTATTATTAGTTTACTAGCCAGGTAAGGAGAATGTGGTCGCGGATTGGTTGCCTCGTGCACTAATCATAAATGCGGTAGAGGAACCATTGGGGGAATTCGATAACGCCACGATTAGCCAGGAAACAAAGACTCTGGAAGTAAAGTGCACATTAACACTCCGGCCTATCATAAAAGTAGAGGGGGGAGGGGAGGAAGTCTTCATGGTACCCTCAGTGATCACTTACGGGTTTACCACGCGGACAAAGGACTGTAACCGGACGAGGCAATGGTAAGGGCGGTAGCCGCGTATAACCACTCCTTGAGCGGCGTAGGAACTTTATGGACACGGCTTAGGCAGATGGGGAAATAGTGAATCACGGGATGGTCATGCGGAAGTTATGGGTAAAAGCGAGAGGGCGAATTGAGAGGGAGAAACGTCGACGAGTGGAACGACATTAAAAATGGGATTGTTGTGTACCGCCGTTTGAGATCCAATAGGAGCAAGGAATCTCGGCGCTATGAGTGTGGCCATACCGGGTGATAACAATTCGGGATCATAACGTGGTAGCAATTGAGAGTATACAAGAACCGAGAAAGGGGCGTTCGGTACACGTTGAACAATTAAGGTTCCCAGCGATGGCAGCTAACCTTATACATAATTCATACAGATTTGTTTTCTTTTTCTTTTCTTGTTTGTAGAATCAGAGTGTAAAGACAAACAAGTGTGAGTTGAAGATGAGTGTAAATAGGAAAATGTGTGAGTTGAAGATGAGTGTGAATAGGAACAACTATGAGTTGAAGATGAGTGTAAATATGAACAAGTGTGAGTTGAAAATGAGTGTAAATAGACTAATTTTGTAGATATGAATTGTGTAAATAGAAGAGGTTTATTTTAATTTTTTTTTTTATCTGACTGTGTGCCGTGCTGAGGAAAGTGTATCTACAACTCACTGCTAAGAGGAAAAGTGTATTTATTTTATTTTAGTATTTATTTTTGGTTTGTTTGTTATACACATATATGATTGTATTTTATTTCTGTTATGAGTTTTTTTTTTTGTTTACAAGGAATTGTTCGTTTACTGGCAGGGGGAAGTTATATCCTATAATCAGACTATAGGTATTATGAATCTTAATGCTTAAACTCCCCATGTCAACAAGCCAGAATGTATATATAGAGGATTAAGGAGGAGCATAAATCAGTATCTTAGTTGGACTTATGAGTTTCATTTCGTGTACTACTTTCCCTTTTTTTAGTTTTACTCCCGACTCTTCATAGCTATATTCATATATGTATTAAAATATAATTGTTTCAGAGGGGAAGAAGTCCTCTTCGCCTTTGAGAACTCCCCTGCAGTCGGTGCAGAACGTTTTGCCTAAGAAGCAGTAAGTCCACTACTGTACCTGCTATGCATGTCATTGCATGATGTTATATATATACTCATACTGTATTCATTTATCTCGATATAGGTGTAACCAGATATTCATAAATTTAAATATATCTTATTATATTTTATGTCCTTTCTGTTTATTTTTAAAAGTTAATTATAAAATGTTCTTGTGCATCAGAACAGAAGCTGATTTATTACATATGGTTATTAAGTTAATAGAGTTTGCAATTAATATGTTGGGTGGACAAATCAATATGTGGCCATAATACCAGTGTAGATAAACATAATACCAGTATAGATACACATAATACCTGTTTGGATACATATTGTGGTTTGAACCGGATTAAAAAAACTATATCTGTTTTTCGTGATTTTGGGCCATTTTACAAACATTTCTAAATTTGTGTGTGATTAGAATTTTGTACCCTTTTGTATTGAACAACTGTATATGTGTGTGCTTGCCTTGAAATTTAATACAATGGAATTATTCGCTAATCATCTACTTTATTGTTATCTATTCATGGATATCTA
>NW_027107178.1:174830-175638 GCF_000696795.3 Halyomorpha halys
TTGGGTTCGTTTGGGTTTCTTTTCCGCATCCCTGTTAGGATGTGGAAGTCCTGTGAGTGGAAGATAATCTTTAGCCACACCTCCTTTTTAATTGGCCACATTTTTTTAAATCACTGACGTTTCTGATGCATGTATGCTGATACTTTGCAGGAAGGAACGAGGATATCCTTTTTTTTTTGGTTGATGACTCGGAAAGAACTGGTCTGCCAGTCTGCTTCTTTGTCGTGTCCTTAGTAGTAGTAGCAGATACCAGCTCTAGATGAATTTTATCCGACAATTCCTACAGTGTGTAATGTTTGCCATGGCGTGGCCTATCAAACTCGCTATTCGAAGCATTTTTTTTTTCAATTGATTCTGTGACCGTTAATCAAGTTCTAAAAATTTAAGGTAGCAGAAAATAGTATAATTTTCTAGAGCTAATTTAGCAAGATTATATCTATTCCTGCTGAATGAGCACAATTGCTTGTTGATATACTCACTCTTGGACGTGGCTATAATTGTATTAATTTTTTATTTAGTTCCTTTTAAGGTAATGGTAATCAGAATATGATATAATTTAGAGTTATTCGACGCTGTAATGATGAGAATATCATGAAATTGAGGAATCGTTTTTAGCTCTTTCAAACTATAAATTTAACTCCTTCAGTTGGCATCTAACACTCACTTTGATGGCTATATTATAGTAGACTTTAGCTCTTTCTAACTATAAATTTAACTCCTTCAGTTGGCACCTAACACTCACTATGCTGGCTATATTATAGTAGACTTTAGCTCTTTCAAACTATAAATTTAACTCCTTCAGTTGGCA
>NW_027107178.1:176318-176883 GCF_000696795.3 Halyomorpha halys
TGGCTATATTATAGTAGACTTTAGCTCTTTCAAACTATAAATTTAACTCCTTCAGTTGGCACCTAACACTCACTATGCTGGCTATATTATAGTAGACTTTTTGTTTTACTTTTCTTTTATATGCAATTTGCTTGAATGACATAGTTAGTGTTGCTGCACCACTTTATCAAATTTTAGCCCTTTTCAATTCTTGTATATTTTTTTTTTACAAGTTTTTTTTTTTTACTATGTTATTTTTTAATGTTTTGCAAATTTTCTAATATTTTTGATTGTAAGCACTTATAAATATTTTTCTGTATTATTCTCTATTTATAATATTTTATAAGAAGGTTCGTTGTATCGATATCATTATTAATTTATCGTGGTATATATTTTCGCAGTATAAGGCGCTAATTTCAAGGACTACTTGTCTAATTAGAAAAACCGTTATTAGTTTTTATATATCACTTTACATAGAGCGTTTAATAAGGAAGTCTGTAGACTATATAACATGATGCTGCAACTCATTCAGACGGAATCGTATTCGTAAACATCGGACGTATCCTCCAGCTCCTGGGCTGCGGAC
>NW_027107178.1:178096-190034 GCF_000696795.3 Halyomorpha halys
AATCTTACTGAATAAGGTTGGTTATTATCCTACTGAATAAGGTCCCAATCTTACTGAATAAGGTTGGTTATTATCCTACTGAATAAGGTCCCAATACGAAATATCACTTGTTAGCCATTCATGTTAGTACTCATTTCACATGGAAAAAACTAAAAATATCTTTCGCGCTTAGTTACTAAACGGTTTCTTTAAACAAGTACATTCAAACATAACGTCTTTGTAAAAACACTTGCTAAGCAAAAGCCGATAGACTGAACACTTAAGATTCTTTCGTTCATCTTATTATTATTTTTTTTAAATAATCGTTACCTTTGTTCTTTGACATACATTTCGGATCTAATTCAGTTATGATACTTCTTGCCGTGAACTTGCCATGTGTATGGAATAGGGACCTATAATCCGTCACTATTATATACAGCTTTTCTTTTTACTCTCAGTTAATAATTAATAATTTAGTTAAAAAATAATGTTTTGTAAACAGACAAGTGTGTCGAAAAAGACACATATGGTTACGATCTCGGCGGGAAACGCAACAAAAAAAATGTAGTTCACATATTTGTCGCTTGATAGCAGCAGGTTCCTAATCTTGATATCGTAATTCAACATATTATTATTGTTTACTGATGACGACATGGCTTATAAATACACCAATGAAGAACAGATTTGTTTTCGCTATAAGCAGTATGATTGAATTTATCTAAAAATAAAGCGTCGTAAGAATCATTCGCTCATAAAATATACGAATCTCAATGTTAACCTGTTTCTTAATTTACCATAAACCTGGAAGCAACTACAAAAGTTTAATAACCATATTTCTTTTAAAAATTCTTAATATTGTGGTGAAATGAGCATTTACAGCTGAAGGTTTTGATGTCCTTCTGGTAATTTTATGCTTATTTTCAATCTTTTTATTACCGTAGTGGTATAAATATCATTTTTATTTGCTACTTAGCTGAAAATTTTCGTTGATTGATGAATAAAAACTAAGTACAGACGAGCTTATGACCAAGCTTCAAATTCTACTAAAAAGGTTTTTAATATTTCCTGAAAAATCCTCGGTACTTTCTGTCTTGAGTTTCGTTTTAGTTAAAAATAATCTTCTATTGCTATTGTAATTGTAAGATCTAATTCAAAAAGTAGCGCCACTAATTTTTAAAAAAAGATCAATTGAGGTATATCCTAATTACAAATTATCTGGAAGCGTATAATAATCTAACGCCGCTCTAGGAGATCTTGCACCCATTATATGCTACCCTCCATCATGATTATTTCCTCAAATAATTTTATCTTTTATTTGTAGGTGTTTCAATTAGAAAGCGGTTAAAAACAGAAGGAAATGGGGTTGAGAATACAGGAGAGTAAAATAATTGTTTTCCAATTTTTTTTTTTTGGGGGGGAGGGCTCGTGGTAATCTACAACATTAAAAAATTGATCCCAAAAAATGTTGTGACCAGTTAACATTTTTTTTTGTTTTTTTTTTATTGAAGTTTTGATATCCTGCTGAAAATGTATGTTAATAAAATCCTCCTTTTTTTTCCCTAATTGATTGTAAAATTTGGCTCAATATTTACGTCTAGATAGCATGTTAATAAGAATATAACCTGTTTTTACCAATTTTGATGGTTTTTGGATCCCTAAAATTGAATTATAAATTTATTTTAAATTTTTGAAAAAATTGTTGGAAAATATAAAAATGTTACTTAACATATAGGACAGCGTAGTGATTAGAAAACAATATTATTACTGTAACTACATTGTGATGCATTTAATCATCTTAAGTTTGATTGAAAGATAACCATGGTAACTACATTGTGATGCATTTAATCATCTTAAATTTGATTGCTAATCGATGCCTGTGCCGGTCATAAAATGTATAATAAAATGAAGTTAAGTGAATAATGTAAAATCAACATTTTGTGGATTTATTTTGGCCAATGTGATGGAAACTACAATTGCTACAATCATCAGAGTGCTTTTTCACTTGAATATCTAATAGTTCCCAATCTATCGACATTGTTTCAAAATGAGCTATCGATTTACGTTTTTACTTTCGCTTACTTATACATGAAATATATTGTGAGGAAAAGTATTGTGATGATGCAACATTTCGAATTCGAGTTACCGGGTACACAATTCTCCAGTTATTCCCAAAATTCTTAGCACTTGGCACCTCTTACCCTCTTAAATAAGATCTATAACTGCATTATCTTGTGTTAGGGGTAGGTAAGTATATATATTTAACAGTAGTTTTTATTTATTATTAATTGATTAGATTAACATAGAGATACAATTGTTGAACAGTATACTGTTATATGTTGAAGTTGCAAATAAATACCTCCTGCATGATAGAGTGAGGTGATTTAAAGGAAAAAATAATAAAGAGCATCTCTAGTTCCATCTAGTTTATCAAAAATTAGTTTTTTCTTAAAATGATATCCTAACTTATAATGATATCCTAACTTATAATGATATTCTAACTTATAATGTGGATAGTCAAATATTTTGACTTTGTACGTTAAATTGATCTAGACCCATAATACGTTGTTATTTCAATCAAAGTAACTTCCTCCGTGATTAATCATAGACCATCTTTAGGTTGTTATACTCTGCAGGTTTGGTCACTTATCAATGATCATCATATCATAATGGTATGTATATCCTGGATTGATTCTCCCAGTCCAATGGGTAGTTCTATGACCTCAGGAGATGTTATCATTGTCCCGAATTGAACGCAATTAATAGCGGATCTTTTCTACGATTGGTCCATGTAATTTGTATTCTCAAATCTCATTGGATAATGTTGTAATTGATGTTGCATCCCCTTTATAGTCTTAATAATAACTAGGGATAGGATTTTTATGTTTTCACATATTTTTACCTGACCATGATATCTGCGATTCCTTACTAACTAAAGATCTTTAAAGACATTTATGCCCAAAACAAGCCATTTTTATTTCACATATTTTTAAATATTTTGCCTTTTTTATATATTTTTACATATATTGTTATAAATCACATATTTACTGAAATATTAGTTATTTTTAACATATTTTTAGGTATAATGTCCTGAATCACATATTTCCTTAAATTATTTGTTCAATTGTAAATACATTTTTCGCTGCAACTACGTAAAATTCAAGAGAACGCAAGAAGCTTAAAGGTGAAATTTATCATTTATCATAAATAGTGCGTAAAAATTCTATATTTTCATCTTTGAACATAAATTAAAAGCAGAGGCAATAATAAATTTTCACACAGAATTACATTACAGAATTTGTTTGTTTACTCCTCAATCCATTGCACTGTTTCCCCCCTTCCCATGGTCCCTTCTCATCTTAGTCTTCTGTCACTCCCCAGTCAGCATTTAGACCTTTTCCAGTTAAATTGTTTTTAATTGTGTTTTAACATTATTTTAGCATGCCTAAAATTAAGTCAAAGTCAAAGGATTGTGCTACCAACTACAAAAGTGAGTTTCCCAATGAAACTTTTACGAATGGAGGAGTTTTATTTTGTGCATTTGATCGCGTTGCTGAAACAGTACATGCTCGATTTCCAAATGTAGACAACTTGTGTCCACAGTAAAAAACATTTTTTTGAAGGCTCCCAGTCGTATTACTATTTTTAAAGAAACACACCCTTACTTAGCTTTACCACTGGAGCACGTGATAACACGATGGGGCACCTGCCTTCATGCAGCCCAATATTATTGTTTAAATTTTGAAAAAATTAAAAACATAATATCAAAACTTAATATTGACGCCACTGCAATAGAGAAAGCGAACAACTTGTTAACAATTAACTCCATAAAGACTGATTTGGCTTACATAAATGCAAACGTAGTATTTTTATCCAACACAATTACAAAATTAGAAGAAAAGGACCTTCCACTGACGCAGAATTTAAAGAATGTGATTGAAGCAATAGAAAGACTGGAAAATATAGGCGGTGAAAACGGTGATGTCATAAAGAAAAAAGTACAGGACGTGTTAAAAAAAAATCCAGAAATGAGTCCCATTGGTGCGGATCAGACTATGGAACAACTAGGCCTTACCAAAACCAACAACCAACGGGCGTTGATGACCAGGCTGTTAAACGCCCTTTCACAACTAACAAACAACAATAATTGATTTCTTCCAAAGTTTTAAATATTTTTCAAAAGTTTTTTTTCTTTTTCTTTTTAATAACGATTATTCTTTATTTCCATTTATAATCTGTTCATAATTCATTATGAGTAATTATTAATCAATTAGTTTAATTACAATTACTAATTAATGTCTTGTGATTGAACATCTATGTTTTCTCTGAGTACATTTTTTTTTTACATATTTTAACATCATTTCTTTAAAATATTATTCATATAATATATAATAAATACATATTTATGTAACTCTTTTTAAGTTATAAAATTAATAGCACCCTCCAGTTTGAGGGTTCTAACTTTTTTATGCATTAATGAAGCCAATTTAAAGAAAAAAGAAGAAGCATTACTAAGATTGCATAGAAACATATTTTCAGTAGCTTCTGGCAAGCTCGGTGCTATCTCCTATCTGGATATCGTTTGTAAACTTGCTCTTTCGACCATCTTTTGTGTAAAATGTGACCATATTATTTTCTTTGATATTTTCCTCAGCTGCCCTTGGAAGCTATCAGATATGTGATAGGTCCTGAGCATTGAGGATTATGAAGATCCTGATGGTGAGGACACAGGTAGCGAGTGAGGTGGTTGTAATCCTGGGGGGAGGTGATTATCTTCTTCAGTGCAGGTCCTATTCAATTCCAAGAAGGAATGCATTTTTTCTCCCTTCACCCTCCCACACGGTCCATCCCTGCCTCCTAACCTCCCTGTTTTATCCCCCTCCTTGACTTACTGCTTCCTTAAGTCCTAGAAAAAAATGTTTACTAGAGGCATTAGTTTGCGGAATGAAATTTCTGGTTTAATCTCAGATATTTTTTATTTTCTTTCATAATAGATTTATAGTTAACCATTTTGAATGAAAATACCCAGCGATGATTTTGGAATATTCTGCTTTACTAAGTGCCCTTTAATCTTAATTTTTAAATGCTTCTATTAGTTTTTTGTTTTTTTCTTAGGGAAATTCAGTGCCATCTTTACCCTTGGGCCCACCCAACTGCTCTCAGTCCAAGTCATAGCATAAGACGCCTTAAACATGTTAGTTCAGTCATTGCACAAGACGCCTTAAACATGTTAGTTCAGTCATTGCACAAGACGCTTTAAACATGTTAGTTCAGTCATAGCATAAGACGCCTTAAACATGTTAGTTCAGGCATAGCACAAGACGCCTTAAACATGTTAGTTCAGTCATAGTACAAGACGCCTTAAACATGTTAGTTCAGTCATAGTACAAGACGCCTTAAACATGTTAGTTCAGTCATAGTACAAGACGCCTTTAACATGTTAGTTCAGTCATAGTACAAGACGCCTTAAACATGTTAGTTCAGTCATAGTACAAGACGCCTTTAACATGTTAGTTCAGGCATACCATAAGACGCCTTAAACATGTTAGTTCAGGCATACCATAAGCCGCCTTAAACATGTTAGTTCAGTCATAGTACAAGACGCCTTAAACATGTTAGTTCAGTTATAGTACAAGACGCCTTTAACATGTTAGTTCAGTCATAGTACAAGACGCCTTAAACATATTAGTTCAGTTTTGTACGACTTTTCGTCTTTGAGCTAGGTTATTCACAATGTGAGGTCAGGCAAACACACACCTACAATTTTGCGAAACTAGGTTTTTTGTACATGAAAACATATATATATGAAAACATTCCACTATAAAATAGAATTTGAAGTTTTCATGGTTGTAATAATTTATTTTTCTATATATTCCATTTATAAGCAATTTAAAGTAAAATTTAAAATAAGAATATAGGCGTGCCTACAGAACAAACATTGGGAATTTTCAGGTCAATTGTATCTTCACCTGGAAAACAAAATATACTCCATTCCTAGAAAACAGGGACCATCTACTAAATGAGTGGTAGTTGCTGCCATTACGGTCGTGTAAACTATGACATTTGCTATCGTGGCCGTCTGAGAGTTGTAAAATCTGGATTTGCTTCATAACGGGCAATATTTGTCGCATGTACGACTACTGACTGCTTTAAATAAGCCCCTCGATAGTGAACTGTCACACCCTTTGACTTTGTTGCATAAACCTTGTTATGGCTTGGAGCTATAACAACCAATGTCCAAATTCTGAATTAAACCTAATCTTTTGAGACAGAAGCGAGGGTGGATACGTATCATTGTGGTATAAAAACAACAACATCGTTTTGGGTGTAAAAGTTAAATATGAAAAAAAACTAGATACTTCGCAAGATAAAACTCTAGAAATATTGTTAAATCAAACTTCCAAAGAACCTTATAACTTGAATAAAATTTTGTATCCCATTGTTTGTCTGCTATCAATTTTTATTATCACTTAATTGGCCTTTCAGGAAAGTACTGTCATAATGTCAGGCTGTGTAATATTGATAGGACTGCTCTTTTATTGATTGCCCTTGGGCTATACTTATTCCTTCACTAGGGCTTACCATGTATGTTTTTATAAGTGATAAAGAAATGGTCTGTCGGATATCTGATTACTTAATAATCTTGATTCGAATAATTATCATAAGAATATTCTGATTATTATTTTGGATGATGTACTTAATTTGTAAATTATACAACTTGAACTATGGCGTGCCTAAGTTTTGGTTTCATGTTTTTGTTACTTTTCTTTTATTCAAAAAATTATTTATTGCATTCACAAGATGAAATACTCATAAGAGGTAAATAGGTATATGTACAGGCCATCTAGAGCACAATTAGTTTTATGTAAGAGCCGTTAAATAGTTGATAATGCTAGCATGTAAGATCCGCTAAATAGTGGACAAGGTTAGCATGTAAGATCCGTTGAATAGTGGATAATGTTAGCATGTAAGACTCGTTAAATAGTGGATAATGTTAGCATGTAAAAGCCGTTAAATAGTGGATAATGTTAACATGTAAAAGCCGTTAAATAGTTGATAAGGTTAGCATGTAAGAGCCGTTAAATAGTGGATAATAAGAGCCGTTAAATAGTGGATAATGTTAGCATGTAAGATCCGTTAAATAGTGGACAAGGTTAGCATGTAAGATCCGTTAAATAGTGGATAATGTTAGCATGTAAAAGCCGTTAAATAGTTGATAAGGTTAGCATGTAAGATCCGTTAAATAGTGAATAAGGTTAGCGTGTAAGATATTTATCCGTTACCATTCAAAACAGTATTTTGCTAAGGACGGTCCCATTATTGTGCTATTATCAGGCAGGAATAGATCCTCTATACAAGGGGCACAATGCTCATCGATTTTCACGACTGCGTTCCGTCACCGATCCCGGAATGGAACCCACTAAAAGACCTCTGTGGTTGACTTAGACTCGCACTCCTTTGTCCCCATTCATTCGGAATCAACGATCCTCGAAGTCTTCTCAGAAGCTGGTACCCTGATCCAGAGGACAGTGGACCTCTTTGGCAGCAGATCTGTTTGCCACATCCGGCGCCGTCCGAATCCACGCCTCTCGGACCGTTTTCCAGCCGATCGGTCCCGGAATCCTAAGGGAAGGCAGAGCCCCGGGACAAGCACCTGTGTGGGTGGGTCTCACCTTTCCCACGGCGCCACAAAGGAGCACCTTACACTACCTGTCTGGCTCGGCCATTTAAACTTTCCTTTGGGACCTTTAAATCTCAAATAAATCTGAAGAATTCGGACCGTTATGGTAGATTGGAAAAGGTTAGCGGTTGTGTCATCATGGCGATTTATCGCTAGGCTCATCTTGTTGAACCACCTCTACCTGTCGCTATGGAGACATGTTTTTGTTTGGATCCCTCGTTTCTTATCTTTGATGGAGGCTTTACTTTTTATGAGTAGACCCCTATCTCGTATTCTTTGTTGCGTAAATCATTTTAGAATAAAAATTACTAGTAAATAGATTAATAGATGGACAGGGAAAAAAACTTTATTAAAGTAAAGGAAAATTGTCAAATATTACAATCGGTTACAACAAAGGACAAAAGGAAACACTGGTAAAGAAATTTGTCCATAACATACCCACGGACAATATAACCAACTTACATAATATATAAATGATAAAAAAAGATTAAGGAAATTAAAGTTGTAGTGTAAAATAAACTATTGTTCGATTGTTAAGAAATGTCAACGAGCACATAGAAGATAATTAAAAGGGAATATTGAATTGACAATTGTTAAAAACGTCAAGTTAAGGTTATTGTACTGTTAAATATTTTTGAAAACAAAAATTAACTTGATAAGTTAGGGGATGATATAAATATGATCAGAAAGCTTGCAGGCCATGCGTATTTTTGCTCGAACACAATTTTTTTTTTTAATTATGATTGAAATTTCTATTGTGATAGTATTATTTTCTGTACTTGAAAGATTTGCAGATCCCTAGACTATTAAGGCTCATGTTTTAATAATAAGGCCTATGTAGGAACAATGAATTGATTCTATCCCCAGCTTGATTGTACATTTCCTTTCTCCTTTTGTTTTAGTAGCATGTTCAATTACAAGATAAAATCTTGTCGATTCCATCCTCTCCTTCTGTTTAGCCATGTGAAAATCTAAATTTCTTGACACACTATTTCAACAATGGTTTGACTCGTAGATTTTATCCTTAGACGTACTATCTCTTGAAATATAGAAAATTACATACTCTTTAGAAAAATTATAAATTACAGAAAAAGTTATTTTCCGAAATAAAAGGAAAGGAAATAAAAAACAAAATGCGTAAGTCTATCGCTGAACTTTGAATCTATACGCTCACCTCGATATTCTAAGATAACAGGTCTTATATGATCTAGCAACAGCTGAGATATAAATATTCATAACGGCGGAAGTGCCATGCTCATTTCCATAAGATTGCCGCTCCTCTGCCAACGGGCCATCTCAAAATGGGAGCGTTGTCCTGTCTCTTGTTTTCCCTCAATTAGTTTATCGTCGCTTTTCTTTAAGGACATAGAGGTTAGTTAATATCTATTAGGTATCGGTTTGAAGGTTTTCATATTATTCGATCAAAAAAGATAAAGCCCACAAGTGTGAAATGTTTTCAGCTTTGGGAAATCAGGTGGCCGTGAAGTCGCCCGTACGCTCTTGCATTTCTCATCTTCATTTACTTCTCTTATAGCCTAGTGAATAGTACAGAGGGGTTTTAAAAATAATGAAAATTGTAATAATAAACAAAATGTTATTACGAAACAAGAAAAATTAAGAGGGAAAACAACAAATGAAAAATAAAGAAATTGTTGAATACATGAGAAAAAAACAACTTACTAAAATCAAAATAATTAATTGCATAAAGACGGTCAGGGTCGCGGTTTATTAAAGTATACACAATTGGTAAAGTATACGTAATTGTAGAAAAAACCTAATTAGGTCATTATATTGTATAATTATTATTTGTTCTGTTTAGCTTTTTTAATCACCAGACCATCTTTCTACAATTAATTAAATAATGTCAACTAGTAATCTTCCATAATTCTAACTTTGTAAAAATTTATTATATTGAAATACTACCTACAATAAGTAAAAATGTATTATATTGAAGTGTTATTTACAATATGTAAAATACCATCCTAACTATGCTACATTCCTTATATACCATTGCAAACTGAGAAGAAGAATTAGGATCTGATATGAGCGACTAATGCCCAACTAACTAAGGTAATGACCTTCTTCTTCCATGTATTTCACATTTCGTATTCCTCTAACGTGTCCCCCCACTTTTCAGAGATTCGCCTGAGCTGCCTTGATTGAAACGAGGATGACAACTGACGAAAAACAATCCAAAAAGCCCTGACGAAGCCCTGCAATGTGGGGCGCCGCCTTAGTTGACAGTAAATTAGATCCGTTTAATATAATATTGAAGTCCAATGCACTTTCCCTCTGCGAAGTCGGACTATATAATTTGTTATCACTCAATTAATTCTGATTACATTTTAGATGCCTATAGCTTATAAAGAAAAAGAACCCTATAAAATGTTGTTATCCAATGAAATAAAAACCCTATAAAATGTTCTTATGCAATGAACATATGCCTCATTTAATAAGTACATATTTTTTGTTTATTTGATCTTTCCCAAAAATTCTTATTTTGTAACGAGCTCGGTTTTTTATATGGAACATCTTCTTTATTATTAACAAGGTCTAGGTTTTATTACATAAATCTCTAAATTTCTTTCCTTTCATCCTCCCCCTTTTTATCAGAATTTTGATTGATGCAATATCATGGACTTGGTTTTGCGAAGCGGGCTAACTTACACAAAGATCAATATAATAAAATACTTATGGAACCAGCAGGAAACAGACGTTATTTTATTGTACTCGTTGGCCTCATACCCTTTCGGTTTATGTGATATTTCTACTTCGCCTTCTTCCTACCCTCATTCTTCTCTTTGATTTTTATCCGTATTTGAATCTATTAACCTTTCAGACAAAGACTTCTTATACAGACAGTTTTAACATCTTGGAGGCTATGCTTTCTGATAATAGGGTAGAGTTGACAGTAAAATATTTGTGAGCGGTCACGAAGATGGAAGGAGACGGTTAAAGACGAAACGCCGCTCCTACCTGCTTTTACTTTTTGCCTGTTCGTTTTCCCAGGGTGAATGTACCCTTCCTCCTGGGTCCCGCCGAGTCCTGGGTATTTGTCAACCTTTCTCAGGATTATGAATCCAAAGAGGTATTCTCAGGACAGATAATTAAACCATAAAACCCGACTGGAATGGTCATTTCCTAGACACGAATGGAGGTCTCAGGGTATAAGGTGAAAGGTAGGAAAGATTCACTGGGATAATTTGAACTTATCGACAAAGAGATATAGAAAACATTGAAAATGTGTAGCTTTTTTGGACAGTTCACTGTATCTTATAGTTCTGTTCTAATATTTAGTATTCTATCATTTCAATAGGCAATAATAAATAAGATGATAATATTGTCATATTTCGTAAAAGTCATTTTTCGCTAGCTGATAGTGGAACGACACGTTTGGCAAAAAAATATCTAATATGTAACGATCCCTTAGTTGTATAAATGTATCTAATAGACCAGCTAACTAGCGCTTAGTTGTATAAATGTATCCAAATAAGTCTGCTAATAAGCCCTTCGTTGTAAAATTGTATCTAATAAGGTTGCTAACGAGACCTTAGTTGTAAAAAAGTATCTAATAAGCCTGATAACGAGCCCTTAGTTGTATAAAAGTATCTAATAACCCTTCTAACTAGCCCTTAGTTGTATAAAAGTATCTAATAAGGTTTCTAACGAGCCCTTAGTTGTATAAAAGTATCTAATAAGGTTTCTAACGAGCCCTTAGTTGTATAAAAGTAACTAATAAGACTGCCTAACTAGCCCTTAGTTGTATAAAAGTATCTAATAAGGCTGCCTAACGAGCCCTTAGTTGTATAAAAGTATCTAATAAGGCTGCCTAACGAGCCCTTAGTTGTATAAAAGTATCTAATAAGGCTGCCTAACGAGCCCTTAGTTGTATAAAAGTAACTAATAAGTCTGCTAACGTGGCCTTAGTTGTATAAAAGTATCTAATAAGCCTTCTAACTAGCCCTTAGTCGTATAAAAGTATCTAATAAGCCTGCTAACGTGGCCTTAGTTGTATAAAAGTATCTAATAAGCCTTCTAACTAGCCCTTAGTCGTATAAAAGTATCTAATAAGCCTGCTAACGAGCTCTTAGTTATATAAAAATATATAATAAGCCTTCTAATTAGCCCTTAGTCGTATAAAGGTATCTAATAAGCCTGGTAACTATCCTTTTGTAGTATAAAAGTATCTGATAAGGCTGCTAACGAACCCTTAGTTGTATGAAAGTATCTAATAAGGCTTCTAACTATCCCTTAGTTGTATAAAAGTATCTAATAAGCCTG
>NW_027107178.1:190675-194369 GCF_000696795.3 Halyomorpha halys
TATATAATAAGCCTTCTAACTAGCCCTTAGTTGTATAAAAGTATCTCACTAGCCCTTAGTTGTATAAAGGTATCTAATAAGCCTGGTGACTAGCCTTTTGTAGTATAAAAGTATCTGATAAGGCTGCTAACGAGCCCTTAGTTGTATGAATGTATCTAATAAGGATTCTAACGAGCCCTTAGTTGTATAAAAGTATCTAATAAGCCTGATAACGTGCCTTTAGTTGTGTAAAAGTATCTATTAAGCCCTTAGTTGTATAAAAGTATCTAATAAGGTTGCTAACGAGCCCTTAGTTGTATAAAAGTATCTATTAAGGCTGCTAACGAGGCCTTAGTTGTATAAAAGTATCTAATAAGGGTGCCTAACGAGCTCTTAGTTGTATAAAAGTAACTAATAAGCCTGCTAACGTGCCCTTAGTTGTATAAATGTATCTAATAAGTCTGCTAAGACCTCTTAGTTGTATAAAAGTTTCTAATAAGCCTTCTAACTAGCCCTTAGTTGTTTAAAAGTATCTAATAAGCCTTTAGATTCATTGTTGGTATTTCAAATATCAATGGTCATGTAAAAAAAAAAATCAAAAAAGAGACCCAAAATGTTTTTTCGACTGCCAAAATGAAAAAATCCTTTAAGGTCACACACGATATAAAATTACAAAAGGTTTCAGGATATAAATTATTGATTATAAAAAAAGAATAAAAATCGTACGATGGCCGATTGCTGCTGCTTTAAAAGTCATTTTTTTTATAATATAACTGTATATATTTTTCATTAATATTACATCTTACGTAAGGGAAAAAAATTCCTAATCAAAATGAGAACAGTTACAAGGTATCTCTGTAGATGCCATGCTGTAACTTCAGCACGAACAGTTACAAACCTCTGTAGATGCCATGCTGTAACTTCAGCACGAACAGTTACAAGGTACCTCTGTAGATGCCATTCTATAATTACTTCACTGTCGGTTTGTATATGTTTTATAGCTACAAAACAAACCCAAACTGCACCTTCGTAGGATTATGTTTAGTTTTTATTTTATCGCAGGAGCTTTTAACATGTTATTCACCGTAGTTTGTTCTTATTTCTTTCATATCCCGCTGATTGGGAATGACAATATTGGAAATGGCAAAGACAATGTAATTTTACGTGATGAAAATGAAACAGCTTTATCTTCCGTAGTTAGAAAAATGCTCTTTGATATTTCCCTTTCAAAGGCTTTAACCAGACTGAATAAAATCATTCATCGTTCGAATTTGCACCATGAGATATATAATACAAATTGTGGATTTATTGTTAATTAAATTGTTTGTATAATGTAGCCAAAGCGAAACATGCATCTACTCAATAAAAAGCAACCAACGAAATTCAAGTGTTGGCGGGAAATGCATCTTTCGGACTATCTCAATGTCTTTTTGTGGAAGGTGCACAATGTGACCGCTTACATTAAGAAGGAATTTTCAATATCAAGTATTTTAAAACCTAAAGTCATTGTCAGCAAGCTTTCTACGCATGAAAAAAATAATTTAAGAATTAATTGTAGAATATTAGGAGAAAAAAAAGGATGAGTGAACCGGAGAATTTATGTGGTTTCAAAACTCGGAATTACGTGAAACGCAACGGCTCCCTCTATCGCTACCTGTCTATTGAGTATTCTAAATAACTCATCAATGAACAAAATGGTTATCAAGGCTAAATACAAATCTGTTATGAATTATGTTAGGCTATATGTTGAAACACACGATATATTGACGAAACCATATGTTGGCACACAGTATATCTGTCACCCCAGTGAATATGTGGTTAAGTCGAATTTTGGTTAAACTGAGTTAAGTGGTCTAAGAGAATCACAGAGGCAACATCTTCATTGTGCATAAGTGTCTAAGTCAGTCAACGTTTTAAAACAGAGTTATTGGGATGTGTTTTTTTCAACGGTCGGTGAACAATTAGTTAACTCTATTATCTAATTAGTGATAAGACATATCAAATTGGTGTAAAACAAGTTACCAACGTTTTGGTAGTATTGACGAAATTTCGATGATTTACCACAAACACCTGATTTTACATAAACGTTTAACTTTGACTTTAAAAGTTGTCCCCTGAAAAGTAAGGAATTTTGACTTAACCACATATTCACTGGGGTTACAGATATATTGAGATGAATTAAAAGCTTTACAATTATTTTTCAATTAATATATTATGATATTGGGGAAAATAATACGCCAAGGAGATGACGGCCCTAGTGAACTTTATGTTACACCCGTTCATCCACCACTGCTATGCTTTCCTTTACTCATTTTGTGTCCTGATTCCACATCTTCAGAAAGATAAGCTTGTACTATTTCACTCTTATCTTTCTTTGTTCATTTTGGACAACAACAATAGTGTAAGCCGTTGAGTGTCGAGGAAAAAAAAGTTCGTTAACTTGTCCATTTCGGACAGCTTCCTCCCAGGTACATGGGACGTTCCAGCCTCTCTCCCTGTTTGGTTTTCCATTAGTTTCCTTTGGAGATACTGCTTCTTAGAAGTAGCCATTTTTCAAAATAACGACTAGAAAGTTCTTCAGTATTAAGGCTATAAGGAACAAATCGTATCAATAAAGAATTTGTGTTTTTCGTTTTCCTAAAATAATAAAAAAAGGTATGGACAAAATGAATTTGTGTTTCCGGTTTCCTAAAATAATAAAAAAAGTGAGCAAAAAGAATTTGTGTTTTTCGGTTCCCAAAAATGATTAAAAAAAAATTATGGACAAAAAGATTTGTGTTTTTCGGTGTCCAAAAAAAAAAATGAATAAAGATATGGACATATGAGGGAGTTGAATATCCTGTCAAAACAAGATGTAGATCCAAAACTCTTAAAATATCGTCTTTCTCTTAGAATGAAATGGAATGGAGTAACTCAACAAAATGTCTTTTTGTAAACACCTGAGTCAAAATAATTGTTAATTTGTCCCGTCTAATCGTTTAGCAATTTAAAAACACATTCAGTGACAAAGTGACCATTAGTTCTTTTAATTTGAAAGAACTAAGATGTCTTGTGAAACGGGTGTTGAGTTGTGTTGTGCCATCTATACAGGATCTTCAGGGGTCCCGTAGCAAGTCAACAAGCAGAGCAAGTAGTAATTAGTTGTGTTGTGGATCTTCAGGGGTCCGATAGCAAGTCAACAAGCAGAGCAAGTAGTAATCAATTTTCAGCTAATTCAAAAGGAGCCTCTGACCAGTTCACAACCGTGTCTGCATTTATACCAGTGGGCTCTTTATAAAGTGAGAAAACAATTGTCCCTTTGCTAGTTCATCTCACCAGTGCTATTTACCCCATCGGCCTCTTTACTCCAGTCAACTATAGATTAAGAAGAATCAAGTTTATCGCTCATTAGTTAATTTAAAAGGCTTTTAATAAGTAATTCATGATTTTGCTAATCAATAGTGATTGAGCAGTTTATCACTTATTAGTTAAATGAATAAATAATTCTTCATTTTGCTAATCAATAATGAACAAAAGTACCTATTCTGAATAATTTTTTTTTTCCGTTTCATGATGATGAGTGAATATTTAATGAATAACATATGACATTCATGTTGAAAAACTAAAGGAAAATTTACATTGGGCCTTATGGTAATGTTACAATTACAGTATTTGGGTATTAACTATATTTTTTGTGGCCTAAGTATGCTAGTTGCCTTGGCGTATAGCTGTCCCT
>NW_027107178.1:194539-203903 GCF_000696795.3 Halyomorpha halys
TTGGCGTATAGCTGTCCCTGGCAATCTCCTAAGTATGCTAGTTGCCTTGGCGTATAGCTGTCCCTGGCAATCTCCTAAGTATGCTAGTTGCCTTGCGTATAGCTGTCCCTGGCAATCTCTTAAGTCTTTGCTAATATATTTGTCATTTACCCTGAATGAAAAGGGTTCCTCAAGATTCCTATAATCTAAAGTTGCCAGGAGTTTCCCTAATTAATCGATTTAAAATAAATTGGTTATTGTTCTGTTGGTGATCTGGTCTGAAGAATGGAACGATATTACAAATAATCAAATTGATACTTCCTCAAATCAACGTCATCAAACTGACTAACTCATCTTTACGACAAACAACCAAGCTTTACCTATCACGTATAAATAAAAACAATTTGTAATATTCTTCGTCTTGTTTAAATAATAGTAGATTTGTTGGCTAAATTGTGGAAATGCCATAACTACTGTTGCTCTATGGTCATGGATCCTTTACTCCAAATAAACCTATATCTATTTGTAAAGAAAAATACTTACATACTTTACCCTCAAATGTATTATAAATTCTAATAATATATATTCTAGAAAGTTCGTCGTTTGTAAAAAAAAAATTGTTTTTAATGAAATCTATTATTAGAAGCAGTTCGTTACTTTAGAAAATATATCATTGTTATCTAATGAAATTTATTATTAGAGGCAATTTGTTACTTTAGACAATATATCATTGTTTTTTAATGAAATCTATTCCAAGTCCTGAAGATGAAATATTTCTACAGTATGAGTCAATAAATAAAACAAACCTTAGAAATGTTTGATAATGAGGATTCAGTTTACGTGTACCGTTGCTTTTACGTAAGAATGTTTTAATTTTGCTGTAGTAGTATACTGTTGGAAGAGCTATAGTAGTTAGCCAAGGCGACCACTTGGGAGCGCCGCTAGTACTGTTGTAATGATATCCCGCACTAGGTTCACGCATCGCTGCTCCCCACCGCACTCCTTGTAATAATCTTCTTTCACTCTACTCGCTATAACTTTATGTCTATATATACATAACTTGTTAAATTACATTCTCAACAAGGTTTATGTGTTGGCACTGTAGTATAAGATTATTGGCCTAAGAAAGATCAACCAGCCCGAAAACATGAGACAACATTGTGGAACTTGGACACGTTCAATTTTAATTTACACAATAGTGTACTGTTCCTCAGCGTGACCAGTATTCGCTTTAGGGAATGGCAACCCCTAGAGATACCTACTGTCACCACTGTAAAGAAAAAATTTCGTTAACCAAAGTATTTCTATTGAGCTATGTTCTGTTCGGAAGGTTAATTTTAGACTAGGAAATTTTAATTTTCTGAAGCTACACGATATGAGCATGTGCCGTATATTGTAGTATGATTTAATACTATATTTATTATAAATATGTAATTATAATATAATCAGGAGAAGATAGTTGACCGCGAATAAATTATATGAGAAGATGGTTGGAGGGTGCGGTCAGAATATAAATAACTTATTTAATAGGGCCAACGTTTCGTCCAGAATTTCTAGCCTTCATCAGGGCTGCTAGTAGTATATTAGGTGCTACTAAATAAGTTATTTCAACTTATTTGTCTTATATTCCGACATCATCCCCTAACCATCTTCTTCTCATAAAATATATATTCATATGGTATTTATGTACCTAATACCATTATGACTTTTCTAATTAAGTCTTGTTAGCTCTATTAGTTTTATAGTATATCAGACATCTTGACAGATTTATTTAATTTATAATGAGATGTAGATAGTTGACCGTAGATTAATGCTTGAAGAAGTTTATCGGGGGGTGCGGTCAGCAAAGAACAACATAAATAAACAAAACAATATTTATTTATTTTATGCCGACGTTTCGACCTGAGTTTCAGGTCTTCATCAGGGATAGTGGCGTGTAAAGGTGACGGGAAGCAACTCAGAGTTGCTTCCCGTCACCTTTACACGCCACTATCCCTGATGAAGACCTGAAACTCAGGTCGAAACGTCGGCATAAAATAAATAAATATTGTTTTGTTTATTTATGTTGTTCTTTGCTGACCGCACCCCCCGATAAACTTCTTCAAGCATTATTTAATTTATGACATAAAAACTTTAAAGTATGTGATAACAAATCATAGTTGATTTCTTAGTTTCTAGCTGATTTCTATTTCTATAATTATAAGAATAATTTCCTAGTCGAAAACGTTTATGAAGTAAGTTATTGGTCGTGTTAAGTGAACTGGGGGTGCTATACACAAGTCATCTTCTGTAACTAGTTAGTTATATGAAAATAAATTATCCCATAGAGAACAGACCTACCTCTTCATACTATACCTTGGTCCTGAGATAATGCTAACCGTGGGAACTGGAGATGACAGGACCTAGGCAGGAGCACAATCCTGTTCGTGTCCTTGGAGAAGAGAAGGTGAGGTTAATGCCTCCTCTGCTATCCTCTAAGTAGATCCAACACTGGGTGTAGTCCTTCCGTCCTTCTACAGCAGATGTTTGGGTGGTCACTCCTGCGGAACCTCCACCACTGAGGAACTCCACCTCAGGAGCCTCTAATTGCTCTGTAAGAAGTCCTGTCGTGGTCATCTGTTGCCGTCATTAACATAGTCAGGAAGTTCCCTTCTTATCTTCCTGCAAGAAGTCTTGGGCGGAGTTCTAGTAACATATGGGAGGGAGCAATAAGGAGAAAGGATGGTTGAGCTTAAATAGTACATCATTCCGAGCTAATTAACTTAATAGTGTAACCAATTGCATATTTCTAGGTTTTTCGCCTAAAATTCCTAAATAGGGCATCCCGGTGAAAAACAGTGGTATATGAAGTTAAAACAGCAATAAATTCTGCGTTGAATAAGTACCATAACCTATTAATTCGGCAAAGTAGTTTTTCGTAAAAAAAAAAAAATCTTGTTCTTTGTTATCAGTAGTATATATATATACACTATATAGGTAAATTATTGCTTATTGCTAAATCAATCCAAATTTAACTCGGAAACGCATTTATAACCGTCCTAAAACAAAGGAGTCAATTATTTTGATGAAACGAATTGTAAGGAAATCGATACTTTAGATATTTTTTTTCGGTTTCTCACCTTTAAATAATAAACATTAAATTCTAATGAACAAGTTAAAACGAAACCAGAAAAAATTCATTAAATTATCGTCGAATTTAATTATGGTTGAATGACTACGATAATATAAGGGCATAATGTAACAAAGCGTTGCAGTTGACCGCTGGTCATAAAACATTTCTTCCGATTGCATAACATTGCATTGTACTCATTTCACGTGAAATTCAATGTTTTTTTTGAAAAATAGAAAGAATGACCTATTTTTTTTATTTATATGTATATATAGTTCACCGTAAAAATTTATATATAAGAAGATGGTCAGGGTTGCGGTCAAAACAGAAACAAAAATAGTTTACAACTATTTATTTTCCGACGTTTCGCCCCACTTTGCAGGGCTTCATTAGGGCTGTTCAAAGGTAAGCTGTTCAACCTTTACCTTTGAACAGGCCTGATGAAGCCCTGCAAAGTGGGGCGAAACGTCGGAAAATAAATAGTTGTAAACTATTTTTGTTTCTCTTTGACCGCAACCCTGACCTTATATATAAATTTTTAATTGGTCACTTCATGAAACTAGCGCTCCTAGCTTCGTAGTAATCGTTTTGGCATCGCCAGAAAAGCGTGTCCGTTTTGTAATACCTTAATTAGATTCATATATAGTACTATACATCATTAGATTGGTATGTAGTACTATATCTTAGATTAGATTGTTATGTAGTACTATACCTCAGATGATATCCTCGTAAATTCCTAGTACCCATTTTCGAAAGTAAAAGATAAGTTGTGTTGGTCCTCTGGGTGCATTCGAATCTTATTATTAAGGTATTATTATTAGGTTATTATTATCGAGGTAATATTGCAACAAAACAATAGACCCAATAGACTGTTGCACCAAGGAGAGGTATTCTCCTTCATTAAAAAAAAAATTCTTTTTCGGCTTCTTCTTATTCCCCGCCTACCTTGCTGATCCCCTTCGGGCCTTTCCTTCTGCTATTGTTTGTTGGCATCTGTAATTCCTGCGTCCGATTCTAATATTCCATTTTCTATCAATATTCCTTATGCTTGCCCCCACTTTCAGTAAATGATCCCAATCAATGATGACCCAATAATCTCTGGCATCATTCTCTCTACATGGATTAGTAAATTGTCCCCTTACCCAGTTACCCCTTACTTACCCAGTTTTATCTCAGTCTTCCTCTATGCACTGCATGGCCCACCCAGAGTGATTAATTTACATTTGCAAACCTGTACCTGGACTGCCTCCTCCCCCCCCCCAGTTTCTCCATAACTTGTCCATCTCCACCAGACAGCTCACTCCTCACTTCACTCCGATTATAGGCAGACCACAGTTCTCTCCTTTCATGTGATAGTTTTTCAACGTGCTGTTGCCTTTTTGCTGACATCCTCCTCAGATGTCATGCGTCTTCCTTCCTCCATCAGCTCCCCAGGCTCCTTAGCTCACGATCATTCCTTGGTTCATCCACTTTGTATTCAGTTTCTGATACTCTAGAAACTTCCTTAGCCTCACTCGAGGATCCGCTCAGTCTCTGTCTAAGGCTTTTCCTCCGTACTTGTGATTTGACCACGGGTAATGTGCCCTTAGTTTCCGCATTCAAAGCAACTAGGACATTGGCCACTAAATAAATATGCCCGCACCCTTGATATTTGCGGTCACATCGCCGGTTATTACCTCGAGTAGTACAATAGCCGGGAAGAAAAAAAGGCAGTTTGATTACTCTAATGAAAACTAGGTAGAATTACTAGTCAAAATTGATGAGTCTGCCAAGTATAGGTAGGGGGAATAAAAAATGGCGGCTGTTTCAAAACGTTAAAAAACATTATTTTTTCATTCGGAGCTCTAAATCTTAAAAACTAACAACAACACTAGAAAATCCAAGAGAACATTATTTAAAGAAAAGTAAATTTGCTGAAATATTAGCCCTAAAAGCTCCTTATCTTTGTAGGAGTAGTAGTTTTTACGGTATTTGACAAAATAAACTCCCGAAATGTTAATTTCTAGTTGTTTGTATAAAATGTTGGATTTTTGAAAAATATATATCTCTAGATCCATAAGACGCACATATGTCTGCCAACCCTCAAAATAAAGGAAATTTAACTTACTATAAAGTAGTTTATGACACTTATCTTCGTAGTAGTTTAGTTGAATATCATAATCACATATGAACATAAATTTGGCAAATGAAAATTTGTCCGAACAACTATAAACTAATTTATTTTAGCAAATTTCATGTAAAATATTACTCCTATGAAGATAAACATCATAAACTACTTTATAGCTCATTAAAATAGCTTTAATTTGAGTGCAAATCTAATCTAACAATGGTTTTTGAGATATAAATTGTTCAAAATAAATTCACTAACTACTGATCTTTCAGTACATCCCATACAACATGTCTATGAAATGTCTTGTGTTGTTCCTACTTTTTAAGGTATAGAGCTCCGAATGAAAAATTAATTTTTTTTTATCGCTTTGAAACAGCCGCCATTTTGTATTCCCCCTACCTATACTTGACAGACTTATCAATTTTGTCTAGTAATTATACATAGTTTTCATTAAAGTAATCAAAAATTGGGGTGAGATAACTGCCTTTTTTTCTCCTCTTGTGCTCTTGTACTATGAGGTTCCTCCTCTCTAGATTCCTCGTCTTCTCTCTAGTGCTGTCCTAATATCCCCTTCTTCGCCTTGGGTTAGAGGTGTTCCTGGATCCTGGGGTAGTCGACTCTGGTCCACCTGGGTAGTCCATCTCCGCCCTTGACTGTTCTTTCCAGGCAAGATTAATGGTATCTCGTGCGCAGTCCACAAACGAGGGATCCTTCGGTAAGTCCTCCTTCTCTCTGATTTCTGTTGCTTATTGGACATTTATGATTCCTGATAGGAATATCATCCTCGCTTGTACCTGGTCCGTGTCCATTAGTTCCGTTAACCTTTCTCTGATTTGATTAAACCGAGCGAAACGTTCTCCCGAATATTGCCCACTAGATTGCCTCTATCTCTTTAACTCACGAAAGATCAAGATGTCCTCTTCTGGACTGCCTGTATTTGATTGAGCATGGAACTATTCACCCTGCAAACCTCACCTCATTTTTCCAATTTAACTTCCTTTCAGAAAGTGGTTCGATTCACCGGATTTTTCAACTTCTGAGGAACTTTTCAAGATCTGTAACTGCTTTCCCGAGATCTTACGTCATTGCCCCCCTGATTTTACTCCACTCCAGCACTGATTTTAATCTAACTACATGTGCTTCTGGCATGGTAATTGAGTTGTCACTGGCGGAACTGCTAATGGTGGGTTTTCATGAGATAGATTCAGGATTGGATCCCGTAATATACCGTTGTTCGCCACAAGTCTTCAGAAATTCGCTCTATGCTTTTTGAAATTGCAGGTGATAAGAGCAGAAGTAAATAAAATAAACTTTTTTTTGGAATTACTTAAGTATCGTCGAGGACAAGGCGTAAAAAAGGTTATAGAAATAGAATGGTTTTATTGGTTCTAGTGCTTCTATGTATGTGCCACTGGAGTTACATCATATGTACATTGTTATAATGAGCATCTGTAGCTACAACTTCATATGTACATTGTTATAATGTGCCACTGGAGTTACATCATATGTTCATTGTTCAACTACTCGATTCTTATATTAACCGTGTTACTCCAACCCCTCCTGTCCTCAACTCTTCTCAACCCACTCCACCACTTTTTCAGTACATGTCGCTTCCGTATATCCCCATTCTTTCTGATAAAATTCAAAAATCTTTAAGATCCACTATTCCCACCCTACGTCTAGGCTTGAAGTCCCACAACAAAATTTCCTATTTTTTTTTCCAAATTGAAAGACCCTATTCCTTTCTTACACCGTTCCAATGTTGTTTACCGGATACCCTGTTCAACCTCATGCTGCAATTCCTTCTATACCGGCGAAACTAAAAACCCACTTAAGAACCGCATTTCCCAGCACAAAACTTACATCAACTCCTGTAATCCACTTGCATCTAAATTATCAGAACACACATTAAACCTGAATCATACTTTTAATTTCGACAATCCTTCCATTCTTGCTACTGTCCCCAACCAAACCAAACGTCTCATCTCGGGGTCCATTTACATAAATTTAACTGAGAATTCCGTCAATCATAAAGTTGATAAAGACTGCATCTCCCTTACATATCGACACATTTTGAACATAATAAAACCCTCATAATACTTCTTTTCACTTTTTTCTACATTTCAGAAGCCCATTATCTTGTCAAATCTTTTATTCTTGTTATTCTCACCTTTTATTTAATTATTTATATATTTACTATCCTTCCTGTTTCATTTATATTAATTACTTTATTATTAATTTTCTATTATAATTTACACTTCTCTGTATCCCCACTCATTTATTATATTATCTTTCTTATCACTTTACACATATTGTATCTCATTATTTTATACTTTATTATTTGTTTTGTAAATATCTCTTCTCCCCCTCTATTATGTATATTACCATTTATTGTTTACCTAATTTAAATATATTTTCGTTATTGTGGCACGCTAACTGCCATCCCCATTCCTCCCAATACAAACGGCTCACTCTTTCTTTGGTTCTCGTCAAAACAGGTATGAATTCTGTCACAGTAATTGATTTTATTCTTTTCTTTTTTCATCTCTTAATTTTTAATTTCTTTAATATTTGTTCTCATATTTTATCTCTTATATATCTGTTACTATTACCCTTTTCATTTACTATTTACAACCTTTAATTTTTCTTATTATAATTTACTTTTCATTGTATACCCCTGTTATTTTCCACTTATGTTTTATTTTTCTTCTTCTTTCTACTTTGTCAAGTGTTTGTATCTTTTTTAGCCCTGACGAAGCCCTGCAACGTGGGGCGAAACGTTGGCTCAATAATAATAGTATAATTATTTACTATTTGAGTTTTTTAGACCGCACCCTGACCATATTCCATTCTTCATTGTTATAATGTGCATCTGTAGCTACAACTTCATATATACATTGTTATAATGTGCCACTGGAGTTACAACTTCATATATGCTTTGTTATAATGTGCCGCTTAAGCTACAACTTCATATGTACATTGTTATAATGTGCCACTGGAGTTACAACTTCATATGTACAATGTTATAAAGATTGTTTACTAATAAATAGCTTTTGTACCTTTCTTGCCTCCTCCCGGACCATATTTATACAATAAAATAAAAATGTTTGTGTAGGCCAGATATAGGTTTAGAGCTCTGTGCCAACTAGTGTCTAGTACATTTGAGGGCATAAAGATAGTTTAGCCAGTAACTGACAGAGCTAAAGTCTTCCTAGAACATAGTTGCCCCTGGCGATATGCGTAACGTAACGGATACAACTAGTCCTGGAATGGACTAGGGCATTGATACTGGATACTGGAAGATAAATATATTTGAAAAAAGACCATTCCTTGGCGTGCTATCTGGAGGAGTGGGGTCCCGCTGAGGCAAGCCAAGGACGGCGCGACCAGTCGCTGCGATGAGCCTTCCCCACCAGGACCACGTGTGAGTATCTTTTCTTTGATGCCAGCAGCCTGGACCTCTTTTTATCTTGCCCTGTCCTCCTCCTGGGTGTCCTGTCACATCTGCCTCCTCAGCTGTCCAGGCTAATTGTGCTTAATCATTTCATTAGGACTACAAGCATTCTCTAACTGCCCGTGTCCTTGTTTCGACCCCAAACTGTCTCCGCTATTCACGATATTTGCTTGTCTTTGTCCCTTACTCACTAAATTGTCATTTCCTCAGGCCAGTTCACAGCATTACAACCCTCTATTATACAATTCCATTTCAAATTAGCCTAATTATATAATTCATTATTGTAAGATAATAATAATATATTGGGGAAGGTGGTCATTGGACGATGCACCCTTCATGATACAAGAAGGTGATAACCCAGCGCGCAGGTTAGGTGGCACTTCCTTCTTATTATATTGAACTATTTTTTGTACACATGTTAGTTTTAATTTTTGTTTAAATTAAATTAGTAATTATTCCAATATTTATTTAATGAGCAAAGGATAATTAATTGGTCGGACCAATGGGTGGAAATAAATTTCTTTTTTTTACACTTTTAATTAGTGAGGTGTAGGCTGCAATGTAACCATAAGCCAAAACTATTCAATTTTAAAATTATTTCTAGAGATAAAACTAATGATTTGTAAATATTATTTTGAATTACTTAAACATGAAGATTCATGCATATATGTATATCATTTTCTCTATAGTTTTCCATCCTCTCCTCATTCAT
>NW_027107178.1:204706-206138 GCF_000696795.3 Halyomorpha halys
CAACTAGTAACTCATTAATACTGTTTATATTCTTTTCTCTATAGTTTTCTATCCTCTCCTCATTCATATATATCCATGGTCAACTAGTAACTCATCAATACTGTTTATATTCTTTTCTCTATTGTTTTCCATCCTCTCCTCATTCATAATTATCCATGGTCAACTAGTATGTATGTGTATTATATATATATATATATATATATATGTGTGTGTGTGTGTGTGTGTGTGTGTGTGTATATAATATGCCTATTTTTTATATTTAGTTTTAAGTTGTTCTGGGTCCTAGTAACCTACTCTTGCAAGAAGGGAACTTAATGTGGCTCGTAATGTTTTTATATCCTTTTATAGATTTTATTATAAAAAAAAAAAATAATTCCCTTATAATTCAAATCATTAATACTAAGTTGTTTATAATAAATGTATATTATTTATATAGATAAACCCTGTGTTTACTAAGATAGCCAACGGCTGTGTGGGTGTTGTTTACTCTGAGCCACCTAGCCACGCTGCTCAGTTTCTCAATGGACTCTATTCACCGTTCGTTCCTACTACTCTCTTCGCTTCTACTATCTTCCGGTGAAGTAGCTCTTAGTTCTTTCTATTCCCTAGTAAATCAGTTTAGCAGATCTCTACTACTGCATTCATATGTATATTTACATCTTGACTTTTTCATGATATTGATAGTTACTGCATTAAGATATGACAAAAATATCTTACTTGATCATTATATGAGTGAAATAGTTTGGAATTATGAAAAACAAAATCCTTTTTACTTGAATTAATATAAACATAATAAAATATAATGTTTAAATTTCTAAACAACTCCATGCTTGAAATGTGAGTTTTTAACATACTCACATTTCAAGCATGTATTGAGACTTGAATGTATTTCCTATAAAATTAATTATCCATGAAACCTGAATTCAACTTTAAAGATATTTTTAATAGTTAAAATTTACTTCTTCTCAATCCACCTCTAATTTCATTCATAAATAAATCTTCTATGATAATTTTTATTTGTTTCATGTAAGGTATCGATTAGAACTATCGTTCCCTTTATCATTTATTATTATCAAAATATTTTTCGGAACAATAAAATAACAACGTTGGCACTAATAAATGAGTTTTACTTTTTTTATTCTTCACAGAGCACCCCTCCCCCTCTCCCCACTAACTTCTCATAAGAAAATAACAGATTTTTTATTGATTTATTACCGCCCTGTTTCGTAATACAAATGATTTGTTTTATGTATAATATATAAATGTTCTGTCTTTTGACTTAATTATAAATTATTAATTTCTGTTTCATTTTATTTGTAATAGCTGAGTGTTATTCTAAACTAAGTTATATTGGGAGATTATTTATTGAGTATATGTAGTGATTGTAGAGATATAGCCCGGACGGTGGTAACTCTGCCCTGCAGGGAGGCCA
>NW_027107178.1:206898-209643 GCF_000696795.3 Halyomorpha halys
TAGTGATTGTAGAGATATAGCCCGGACGGTGGTAACTCTGCCCTGCAGGGAGGCCAAACGTCGGTTACTAATAAATATTTTTGTCTGATATTTGTGTACCTCGTTGGTCCACCTTCCTACAAACCAAACTAAGTTAATTAATGCTGAACGGTAGGCAACAATAACCAGTTGCTTATTGGGAAGAATTGTATACCACAAAACTAAATACTCTTTACTTACATAATAATGATAATTTATTTGTATTTATTTAATTGGGACGACCCCAAATTGGCAATATGAGTTAATGGGTACAATAAATGGGTTACATATTCAAATTTTCATACTCAACAAGAATAATAAAATGAAAAGCATTTAAATTGATTATTAATAAACAATACAGCAAATATGGCCATGTGATTTATACATTATCAGCCAAACAAAAACTGTACCCAATGTTGAGAATACAGGTTCCAAACTGTACACGATGTTGAGAATACAGGTTCCAAACTGTAACCAATGTTGAGAATACAGGTTCCAAACTGTACACAATGTTGAGAATATAAGTTCCAAACTGTACATAATGTTGAGGAGACAGATATGATATCCAAATCTAAGGAATTTTTTGGGTTACATATACAAATAAAAATTTAAGATCGGATTCTGTTCTTACTATCATAACGTCATACAAATAATTTGGACAAATATAGGAATTGGTTATTAATTCCTTACTAACCTTTTTCTTAAAACAAGTACTTTTTATGTTTAATATGCATAGATATCATTCATTATTTTCGTATAGATATTAGCAACTACATTTTTTTAACTTAATTTTGAATTATAAAATTGAATGTTTTTGCTCTGTAAGGTTTCTTTCTTCATCTCCCACTCTAGATCTAAGTAAATTTAGTCATATGTTTGTTCGTAATTAAGATATTTTAAATGCCAACTATCAAGTTATTCCTAAAACTATTTTTAACAGATATTTGTCTTTCTCATCATCACGTTAGCGAGCCTTGGCCTTCAGTTGTCCCAGTTTTGTATTAACTACAGAACTGGTGATTTTGTATTAACTACAGAACTGGTGATTTTGTATTAACTACAGAACTGGTGATTTTGTATTAACTACAGAACTGGTGATTTTGTATTAACTACAGAACTGGTGATTTTGTAACTACAGAACTGGTGATTTTGTATTAACTACAGAACTGGTGATTATTTGAATTTGGTTCTTTCTCTGGGACAGAACCGTTAATGTAGTTAGTGAATTCACTTCTATTTACTTCCTCTTATTTACGATAGTGGGTGTATATTTCGCTCCACTGAATAACTGAATCGTTTTAAAAATAAAATAAAAAAAAAACTTTTTCCGGACAACCTTGTTTTCAAGTGATTTTAGGAAATCGCTTGAAATAGTTATCCTTTCAGTAAGACTTGTTCAGGTGGTTAACAGATGTAAGCATTTTTTTTTTTACTTTATCCTTCTGGAAAACTCTCCATCCAGGTAGTCTGCTCAGCGTTAATGTTCAGACTGGCAACTCAATTGCCTGTCCGAGTAGAGTACTTTTCCATGAAAATAATAAAACCTTACTTCCTGACAGGTACCTGGAATGAAGAACATATGTGCAATGTGTAGTGGAGTAGAAGCTTGTTGAAAGCAAAGTTCCATATGGCACGCACAACGTACTGTGTAAATAAAGTTTTCGAGTTTTAGAATCTTAAGTTCGGACTAAAGAGTTTTATCTCAATATGAATCTGGGAACAGAGTGGACTCCAAATAGCCTCACAGTGCTTTTCTCTATGGCCACATCTGACTAAAAGAGTTTTTTTTTATTTTGTATTTAACTTATTCTTTAAATTTTATCGTAGGCTCTTGTTACTTTAAGACAACCCTACTAGCTTTAGGATAGTAGGACAAGAAGGAAAAAAAGCATTCTACCGTACTATCTCTGCAATACGTCCAATTAAAAAATAAATCAAAGCTTTTTTGAGAGAAAAAGGGAGAGTGAGAAGGGAGGGAGGCTGACTCGTGCCAACAAATTTTAAAACCGATGCTTACTTGCCTCAAGAATCGATTACTCTTACTTATTACTTTGTAAAAGTAAGTGTGTAAGTTAGCATCTCGCCGTTAAATGGTTTAAATATCTAAGAGCCTGGAGGCTCGATGCTGAATCCACCGAAATCCTACAAACTTTCAACTCCAAATTGTTCAGATTACACTTTACACAATCTTCCCACCTACGTTTCGGTGGACCCTTAGGACTCATACCTGTCGGTTTAATGTTGATTTTACGTAACTATACGAGTCGTTGTAAGGGAGAGTAGTGTAAGTCATGCTGTTATCAAAATTAATTTATGATTAAAAAAAAATTCCGAGTGAATTTAAGTTTTCATCAGAAATACGTATTTAAAAATGAGTTCAGGTCAGGAATGAAAAATTGTACAGTCCAAAATCGTATATTATGGTTCGGTACAGGCCTGGCATGTGACATCAACGTACATATTAAGGGAAGGCCCAGGACTGGTATGTGATAGCAACTTACATATTAAAGGTAGGTACATGCCTGAAATGTAACAGCAACTTATGTATTAAGGGTACGCACATACCTATTGAGGGTAGGTTCATGCATAGAATGTGAAAGCAACTTAATCGCTTAAATTGACTTAACATTTTCTGCAAAAGGGCACAACGTACAATGCACACCCTAATGGTCTAAAATTTCTGTTGTATCTTATTGAAATAATATTGCCGGCCTCATATATCAGCTG
>NW_027107178.1:210947-213538 GCF_000696795.3 Halyomorpha halys
ATCTTATTAAAATAGTATTGAAGTCGTTCTCCTTGAGGTTTTTTTCAGTTTCACTCACCAATCTGGCCTGTAATGCATCAAAGGCAATTACTCCTGTTTAACATCCTATATTTAATAATTACTCCTGTTTAACATCGTATATTTAATAATTACTCCAGTATAAGATCCTATATTTATTTATTACTTCTATTTAAGATCCTATATTTAATAATTACACCTGTTTAAGATCGTATATTTAAAAGATCCATCAAGCGGGTGTAATACATTGTTTCAGTCTTGTATATTAACTTCACTGATTTGTTTTTTTTTATTTATAAATACATCATAATGGCACGTTTCTGATGAAAGGTATTAAGCTATAATCCAAGTTGAATTTTTAGGTAATCAGTACTATAAGTGTTGGTAGTATAATTTGTATTATCTCTTACCTACTCTGCCTTCCCTTTAATTTCTACCATCTTTATTCGTTACCTACTCTTTATTCACTTAAATTTCGACCATCTTTATCTTGTTCCTTTTTATAATGAAATTGAAGGTATAAGGCTAACTCCCGCCATGTTAGCTAGTGGTTTAGTTTTGCGGCTAGTGGGCAAGGTGCATAGCGATAATAGTGTGACTCGTCCACTGGATACAGTTTTGATAAAGCTCCAGGCTCAGACAACTATTGGCTGCTTGACAATTCGAGCTTCTGTAAAAAAAGGGCTCCCTAGCGTAGAGGCGCTGGGGGCAGCCATCTAACTTGCATTCCATTTATAATTTGGCTATTTGATACTTTCTTCAAGTATTGTTAGAAACCAAAATGCAACAATTGTACTATTTGATACTTACTTCAAGTATTGTTAGAAATCAAAATACAACAATTGTAATATTTGATACTTCAGGTATTGTTAAAAATCAAAATTTGTTAACTAACATTTTTTACAATAGATAGGTTTATCAGTAAATTCTTCAAGCTACCGGGCTCAAGTTAAAAGTTCATCTTATTTTAATAGTGTTTATAACTATTTTAAAATAGTTGCCTATTTCAGAGAATTTTATTTTTGGCTGTTTTATATTGATTAAAATATCCATTTTTTAAGCTTCTTGGATTGTAAAAAATAGTTTTCGAATTTAAAGGCGCCAGATACAGTAGTTTTAAAAATAAGGCAAACCTTTTTCCATACATAGAGATATTGACTGATTTTACTGTCCTCTTGTAACAACATCACTGCCAATTGTAATAAATACTACCCATAATTTTTTTTAATGAGATAAATATAAAAGAAATATTATAGAATTAATTAAATTTATATTGGCATTTGAACTGCAGATGTATGTCTTCTTCTAATGATCTTCAATTTCTAAACTATGTCACATTATTTTTTAATATTTTGGTCCGACGTTTCGGCTTTCTCCTCCTCATCAGAAATACATCGATTCCGAAAATATAGCTTAAAAGTGATTATATGTAATTTACAACAAATATTTCTCTGATATATTTTGTAGTAATAGTATTGTTAGCAGTTCGTAGCTGTGATTGTATTTTGTTTATTAATAGCTCATCATAATTCTAAATAAAATTGTGGATTGTCGAAAATAATTTTCTCTTTATTTTAACAATTTACTAGTAGCCAGATTTGTTATTTTTTTACATAAAGCTATGTTGAGATGGCATTAGTATGTAGTACATAGCGATAGTATGTTAGATACCCTACATAGGGAGAGATCTCAATACATTATCTTATACCCTACATAGGGAGAGATCTCAATACATTATTATTATTCTAGACATTAAATTTATTTTTTATACTGTTGATATTTTCCCCCGTTGTGAATTAATTGAACCTAGCTGCCGGCGGTGTAGCTGAGTACCTTTCATGTGGAGGGCCCAGTAATTCAGTGAATGCCCTAGTAGCCCTGAGTTCTTAGTACCGGGGCTTTAAATTTTTTGCCCTGGCTCTGGCCCTAGCGGTACAGTAACGGCCTCCTTGGGTTCCAGCGCCACTTTCTCCAGTGTTCCACCTATTTCATTCCTTTTAAATATTGCTATATCCATAAATAAATAATAATTCAAATCAATCCTTGTATATGCTATAAATGACTAACAGAATCGAATAAAACAACTGTAGAACCTTATTTTTTATTTCTCCTCTGAATTTAAAACCCCAATCGAATGGGTTTCCAGGTCAAATACCATTGTTAAGGCGAAGGCCACGAATCATTTGCAACAAGCTGAATTAGTGTCTATTCTTTAAGTGCCATATGATTCTTCTATAGAATAATAAAGAAAGAAAAAAAAATATATTTTTACGCTAGTTAAATAATTACTGTACTGGGAAAAAAATATTTACGTGCTAGCTTTTTAAATTTTGCTTCTATATCTATTGGATGTCGTAACTATTAAATAATAAGGAAATAGTTCATTCCCTATAATTAGTGAAATATAATAAGTTCAAATTATTACATTGATACCTTCCAATCCTGGCTATTAGAAATTAATAATTTTACATAACGTTTCAATAAAACTGGGAAACATTTTTAGCCTATAAGATATAACGAACTGGCAAACATTTTTAGCCTATAAGATAATACTATAAGATATAACGAACTGG
>NW_027107178.1:213683-216651 GCF_000696795.3 Halyomorpha halys
CTATAAGATATAACGAACTGGCAAACATTTTTAGCCTATAAGATAATACTATAAGATATAACGAACTATTCTGACTTTGATTTATGAAAAAATATATAATAGAAGGGACGAGGAGCAATATGAACCAGTTGGAAAAAATATTTTCTTAAATATATCCTCTTAAACCGGGGCATTTAAATCTATACCGGCAGAAATATCTTGATAACTGAATCTGTCCTAGGAAAATATTTCTTATTCAATAACATTTTAGTATGCAGTTTAGTTTCTTTATTCATAATTTTTTTTATTTCCTGAACTGTTGTTATTATATTTTTACGACTGACTCTATTTTATGATGTTATGCGGGTGGGAAATAATAATTTACAACTTTTTTTAATTATATATTTTCTTTATAATTTGATTTTAGTTGTCAATATATTGTTTTCTTGTAGTCGGTTATGCCTGGGGTGGAGACGGTTTTTTCTCTAGCGGCGGGTCCTCGCAGCGTCCGTCCCAGATGCGACGACCGTTGCGTTCGAAAATTCGAACTGAGCCAATGAGAGGCGAGGGCAAACCCCCACTACGACTCCAACCAATGAGGGGCCCTCTAGGGCTTTAAACGTCTTTTGTCTCAGCTGCGGAGATTGCTCTCAGGTGCTACACAGATTGCAGAGGCACCTGCTGTACCAAACATCTCGAGTGCCACCTGGCTTGCCTTAAATCTCCGTTCTTCCTCCCACCTGCTCTCCAAATGACTCTCAGGCTCTGTGATTAGTTACACATTTGCCAGGAAAAATTACTAAAAAAAAAAAAAAAGGAAACCTTATGGTAACGCGTGCTTAAAATTGTTAGCCATGTTTCTGTCCATATCAAATGTTGTTATTAGCATTTGTGGTTTAGCAAAATATAAAAGTAATTTTAGGCTTTTAACTTTGTTTCCAAAATATAAATTATACCTTTATAAATAAAACAAATCCAGCAATCCCTATCCATCTCTGTTACAACCTTCAAATTTATTGATTATCATTTGAGTTGTTTGGCCTTAAAACGAGAAATTTTTTATATTTATAGAACGACTTTATTATAATTCAGCGCTAGCATTTATAGCTAAATTATATATTTTTTCTTTATAAAAGTTTTTATTTTATACCTAAATATTTTGATGTTTATACCTACGGATCGTTGTTTTTGTATACTTTCCTTTGAGAGCAAGATTGAAGGAAATGATGAGTAAATTTGTACATGTAATCATGTACGGTGTTAATGTCATATGTTGTTAATGTGATCATTCTCTTGTTAATATCATATGTTGTTAATGTGATAATTCTATTGTTAACGTTATATGTTGTTAATGTGACCATTCAGTTGTTAATGTGATAATTCTATTGTCGGATACGATCATCCTGCCTCCATAAGATTTTCAACTGGTGAAGATCG
Organism: Halyomorpha halys; assembly: GCF_000696795.3. NCBI lineage: Eukaryota > Metazoa > Arthropoda > Insecta > Hemiptera > Pentatomidae > Halyomorpha > Halyomorpha halys. Next base: position 215,100 of record NW_027107178.1, read on the forward strand.
TGTTACTTTCTAATTTGCCGATAGTTGATTATTGAAAACGATAAACAAAAATAAAATAGAAATGTGTTTCAATCTTAATGAATTTATTATTATAAGTAAATAATATGTTGACATTCATATGACTTATATTAATTATCCTAGGGTATTGCGTGAATGTTTTCAGAATTTAATTTGGTTTGGTTGGAGATTGATTTGGCCTGTTCTGTAATGCAGCCAATGAACGCCAAGCACTGCAAATATTAAAAATGGAAATGGGGCCATCTGTTAATAATAATAATAGATCAAGTCCTTTTCGAACAATAGTAAAAAGAACTTTACTCAGTCATATGTTGTTGATTCACAATTACGAATTGGCAGCATCTTGAGCCAACCAAATGGTTGATAATCGCTGTTACATTTTATGTAATATTGTTTGGAAAATCTCCATGCACTGTAATGAAGGGGACGTGTAGTTGTCTTTATGAATGGAGGCCATTCTACCTACGGATATATTTGGGCTGTATACTTTAACATGAATCCCTATAGCTACTTCCGGTATTAAGATTTTTTGAAATTTAAGAAGAGCTGGACAGGTATCAGTAACAGCAAAATAATCGAGATAATATCTGAAATAGCTCATGTGTCTCAATGTGCCCCAAAGCATTTTCAATTCGTCATTTTTATCTCATATCCTAAATAGTTCATTTAATTTTTTCTCACAAGCAAATGTACCGATGGAAGAACCAGAATGGAAGACACCAGAGATGAACATCTCAAAATATCCTGCTGTCTGTATATTACCATAACTAGGGGATTTTTATCTTTTTACATTCTCTTCTACGACTTTTATATTTCATGAAATTTAAACTATTTCAAACCATTTTATTTACATATTCCACCGTTTATTAATTTTGTTTCACATATTTCTTTTATCAGTAGATATTCCACCGTTTACTAATTTTGGTTCACATATTCCTTTTATCAGTACATATTCCACCGTTTACTAATTTTGTTTCACATATTTCTTTTATTAGTACATATTCCACTGTTTACTAATATTGTTTCTCACATTTCGTTTATCAGTACATATTCCACCGTTTACTAATTTTGTTTCACATATTTCATTTGTCATTACATATTCCACCGTTTATTAATTTTTTATATGTATATATAGTTGACCGTAAAGATTTAAATATAAGAAGATACATATTATTTGGTATTTTGATTATTTTTGGAGTCTTTTAAGTGTGATTTGCTGATCCTGATTTTTTTATGTACTAAATATTTCTATTATTGGAGAAGTTTGTCGGGGGATGCGGTCAGCAAAGAACAACATAAATAAACAAAACCATATTTATTTATTTTATGCCGACGTTTCGACCTGAATTTCAGGTCTTCATCAGGAGTTATGGCGTAGAAGGTATAAATAAATATTTCTAGAAGGTTTAAATATTTCAATGATTATTACTACACATTTATATAATAATAAACATATTTTAACTTTTTTCATTACATAAAAATCCCATTCTATAACCAGATATTGTATTGATTAGGACTTTGTCGCTAATCCTTG
>NW_027107178.1:216746-224416 GCF_000696795.3 Halyomorpha halys
ATTATGTTAAATATAAAACTAGTGTTAGAATTATATTTTGGATGTGGAACACGTGGGCTCCAGCTGGAACAATAAATAAACTGCCTGTGGGGGCTAGCAGTGTGTGGCGGTTCCTCGTCTTCATTCAGGTCTCGTCCGTTCAGTTTGATCTTTATTAGTGGATTATATCTACGGAGGGATTGTATCTAGGGAGGCATATGAATTATTATAAAAAAAAAAAATATTGAAATCGATATGACTTTTCATTCCTCTCCCAGAGTATATTAAATAAACTATCTAGGGAAAGTGTTAAATTAGTTCAAGTCAGAATTTGAAAATGCGTTACGATTCAACAGATAAAACAGAAGTTATCTTATGCTTTGATTTATACTTCTTTTAACAGCCTGATAATACGGTACCTTATTGCAGAACAGCCTCTCTAGATACTGTATTGCAGAACAGTCTCTCTAGATAATACGACACAGTATAGCAGAACAGCCTCTCTAAATGCCGTATTCCAGAACAACAGCCTCTCTAGATACTTTATTGCAGAAAAGCTTCTCGAGATACCGATTTCCAGAACACCGAACTCTCTACATACTAGATGCTCTCTATTGCAGAACAGTCCGCTTCTAGTTGGTCTCTATTGCAGAACAATCGCTTTCTCTATATTTAAAAAACATTGGTGTGGTTCACACATCTTTCACTTACGACGCTAAGTTTTGTGTAGGTCAGTAAGCTTCTATTCAAGTTATCCCTATTTTTGGGATTATCGAGAAAAAAAAATCTAGATTACATGGAAGGCGAAAATTGAGAAAAAAATTTTTTTTTTTTACTTTTTGTCGCTATGAAAATTCGTATTTTCGTATTATATTATAAATTCTTGATATGGGAATAATGAATATCATTTTTATTTTTTTTTTTGCTAAGAATGCAACAGTAAAACAAAAAATAAGGATGCAGTAATACGATCGGAGTTCTTGGTTTTTCCCCTTCCAATCAGATCTATAAGAGTTCTTGGCTTTTCCCCTTCCAATCAGATCTATAAGAGTTCTTGGCTTTTCCCCTTCCAATCAGATCTAACAGAGTTCTAGGCTTTTCCTTTTCCAATCAGATCTAACAGAGTTCTTGGCTTTTCCCCTTCCAATCAGATCTATCAGAGTTCTAGGCTTTTCCTTTTCCAATCAGATCTATCAGAGTTCTAAGCTTTTCCTTTTCCAATCAGATCTATCAGAGTTCTAGGGTTTTCCCCTTCCAATCAGATCTATAAGAGTTCTAGGCTTTTCCCCTTCCAATCAGATCTATAAGAGTTCTAGGCTTTTCCCCTTCCAATCAAATCTATCAGAGTTCTAAGCTTTTTCTTTTCCAATCAGATCTAACAGAGTTCTAGGCTTTTCCCCTTCCAATCAGATCTATCAGAGTTCTAGGTTTTTCCCCTTCCAATCAGATCTATTCTTTTTTTTCCTCCTATAGTTATTCTTTAATATTGTGTATTATACGAGAACTGTCTTGAGTAAAGGTCTAGAACAGAAGGTCTAGAACAGGAGGTCTAGGACAGAAGGTCTAGAACTGTCTAGAACAGCCCTGATGAAGTTCTACAAAGTGGTGCGAAAGTCAGTAAATAAATAGTTGTTGAATATTTTCGTTCTCTTGTGACCTAACTTCTTCATTCATTCTTCTTCTCTTACTCAAATTAAATAATTTGTAGTTTCGCAATGTTGTAATTTGTAAAAATAGTTCTCTGAATGTCTTTACGTTCTCCTTTGTATAAATTGTTTGATATAATGTTGATCACCTAATTTATAATTATTTTCTAACATGATTAAATTATTTGATTTTTCGAATTAGTAAAAAGAAAGAATTTCCTCAATAAGGAAACTATTAATGATATTGAAGACCCTCGCGAAGCCATCCCGTTGACCCCAGTGTGTTGTGCAATGAAGCACACGGTATTTAACACCTTCGATAGTATCGGGGGTCGTTTACTGTCACACTTTCAGCTTCTTTTCTCTTCATATGGAGAGTAATAGCCGTAAAACCGCAGGCATGGAGCGGATCACTAGACGGCTAATACACTAGCTGCAGGTAAGATGAACCTCAACCTGAGGCACACAATACAACCTGCGCTGGCAGGTACAACACCCGCACACTTGTCGTCTCCTTTGTTGTCCTCTGCAGAAGAAAGGACCTGTCTGCAGGATGCGGGCTGAGCCGCTGTCAGTTGGAAGATGAAAATTTACTGCTTCGGTGGTCCTCACTCATCGGTTTCAGGTAACTCATTCATGCCCAATTAAAGGGTTTTCCAGTTATTTAAATGGAACTGAACAAAATACTCACTTACCTCTAACCCAACATTAAGCATGTCATTAGATCACATTTCCGTTATCAATGGATCATTTTACTTTGTCTCACTTGTATATGAGATATATGGAAAGAGGAAGTAATGGGGTCGTAAACGATTATGACCTTTTGAGGTCTCCCGCAGTCCAAACAGTCGTCCCTCAAATTGTCTCTATGTATATGACCAAAGTGAAAATCCCAAAGGTCCTACGAAACAGAAAATACATATATTATATAGCGGGTATATAGCTAGTTATACCTTATATGTTACTGGATAACATCTACTGCCGTTTTATATAATTGATTTTTCACTTTTAATTTCCTCCAAGATGGCTCTAATGATTTCAATTAACTCTTATGTGTGTATGTCGTTGTATAATCAAGTGGTTTTTAATGTCAGCTGGGTATTTTCCTTCTAATATCAGCTGGTGTATTCCTTATAATATCAGCTGGTGTATTCCTTATAATATCAGCTGGGTGTTTTCTTTACAATATCAGCTGGGTGTTTGCCATAGCAGGCTTATCTTAATCTTAATGTTGGTTGGCAAGTGAAAGTCTTGACATTAAATGTTTATTGCAATCTTAAACTTTGTACAATTACAAATGAAGAAAAGTCATGTGTACAAGTATACCTTGGCGGTCAGCTCCTTCCACTATACTTCCACGGCAGGTAGCCGTTATTCATTTTGTTATATCCAACAGCTCACCTTGGTGCTATGGTGTAACTAATATATTTTCAAGTAGTGTTATTGTGTAACTAATATATATTCAAGTAGTGTTATAGTATAACTAATATATTTTCAAGTAGTTTTATAGTGGAACTAATATATTTTCAAGTAGTATTATAGTGGAACTAATTTATTTTCAACTTGTGGTATAGTATACTAATATATTTTCAAGTATTGTTCGTAAAAGATATTTTAATTTAGGGCGAAATATCGAATCACAGCATATCAAAATGGCAATGCGACTACTGCTAAGGAAAACAAAAGTTTTATATGTTTATAAAGTAATATTCACGCTTAAACAAGAGTTGTTTTTTTTTAAGATGCTAAAATTATTTCTTATTTATGATCCTAAACAAGGAGGCAATATTGATGGAAAATTGTGCGAAATTAAGATTCTCACAGAAGTACATTATAGAAGATGAAGAAAACATATCAACCCGTAAAATGATAAATAATATCAACTCGTAAAGTGATAAATATTATAAACCCGTAAAGTGTTTAATATTATCAACACGTAAAGTAATACATATCATTATTATAAAGTTTTTTTTCCTAATACAATTTTTCTGTGCGGCAGATTGTATTATTGTGGATTTGAATATGTGTCAATGATATGCATATGACTAAACATCTGGCGCGCTAGCGTAAACTTCGAAAGATGTTATTATGTCCCCTTTCCTATATTTATTACATGGTATTAACTAACTATGTTATTTTATTGTTATTATTATTTCAATAGTCCAAATTTTCTTTTGCTACCGATAAATCATAACATAAACTAGAAAAAAGGCAGTTATTTTATCATATTATCTTTTATTACTTTAATGAAAACTATGTATAATTACTAGTCGAAATTTATGAGTCTGTCAAGTATAGGTAGGGGAATACAATATGACCGCTGTTTCAAAACGTTAACAAATATAATTTTCATTCACTATACCTTTAAAGCTAGTGACAACAATATAAAACCTTATCATTTATATAAGAATTAATTTGCTAAAATATGAGCTGTAATAGAACTATTTACATTGGATAGTATTCGAGATATAGCTTTTTAAGAAGCAACATTTCATTAAAAAAATGTACTGAAAGATCAGTAGTAAGAGAATTTATTTTGGCAAATGTCTAACCCAAAAACCATCGACGAACAGATAGTCTATTAGTACTCCAAAACCATCGACGGACAGATAGTCTATTAGTACTAAAATTAAGGCTAGTTTAATGGACTATAAAGTAGTTTATGACGTTTATCTTTGTAGGAGTAGTAGTTTTCATGATACTTGCTAAAATAAATTGATTTGTAGTTGTTCGGACCAATTTTCAAGAGAAAAATTTATATTCATGTGTGAATTTCATAAAAACTACTACCCCTACAAAGATACCTTAGACTAATTTATAGTAAGTTAAATTACCTTCATTTGCTGGCAGGCATATGTATGTTTTATGTTTCCAGAGATATATTTTTCAAAAATCAAAAATTGTATCCGATTTTTTTTTTTTTTTATTTTATTTATTTGTTGATATTTACAACTGTATAAAAAAAATACAACCAGTAAATTTGATCATAATGACATATGATATGATACAGGATGTAGAGAAACTACCCAGTAGTAGAACTCTAAAACAGTTTACAATATAAGGTCACGAGGCCATCTTCTTTTCAGGCGCCTTGGAGGATTGCCAGGAATGGAAGAGGAAGCAAGGTTAGAAACGAGTGGGTTTGGGTGGTTAGGGAGTTTATTATGGAAGGAATAATATCGGGTTCGGGCTAGATCGGTTACATAAGGAACATTTAGGTCTTTATGGATGGTTTTATTAGTAACAAGATAAGGAACAATTTTATCCGAGCAATTAGAAATTAACATTTTGTGAATTTATGTTGTCAAGTATCATGAGAACTACTACTCATACAAAGTTAAACGTTATAAGCTATTTTATAGTAAATTTAACTAGCTTTGATTTGAGTGCTGCCAGTACGTCCAATGGTTCCTGAGATCATTTTTTTTATAAATCCAACAGCTATAAATCAATTTATTTTAGAAAGTATCATGAAAATTATTACTCCAACGAAGATCAACGTCAGAAACTACTTTATAGTACAGTACATTAAACTAGCTTTAATGTAAGTGTCAATATGCATTTTTACGTCAAATGGTTTTTGAGATATTGATATTTCCAGATAAATTCAATAACTACTAATTTTTCAGTACATTTTTATTAAATGTTTCTTTTTAAAAAGCAACATCTCGGGAACCATTAAACCTCTATAAGGTAAATAAGTATAAAGTAGCTCTATAAGGGCTCATATTTTAGCAAATTTACTGTACTTTAAATAATGTTTTCTTTGGTTTTAAGATAAAGAGCTCCGAATAAAAATAAATTTTTTCATCCTTTGAAACAGTAGCCATTTCCACCAATACTTGGCAGGCTCATCAATTTCGACTAATAATTTTACAGAATTTTCATTTAAGTAATAAAAGATTAGAGCGAAATAACTTACTTTTTTTCTTTCCGGCTCTTGTACTATTGGTTTCACGCTAGTTGTCCATTCGACTTAGACAACCACTTAGACAACTTAGACACAACCACAACGTCCAGAAAGTAAAGAAGAAAGCATATTAGTTTTTCTATCAATGTGACAATGTAACATATCTTTCTAAACTATGGAATCCATTCCTATCCATACCTTTCTCAGATATGGAGTGGACCAATATCGGTCTAGTCAAATCAAATTTTTAACGCTAAAGCTTTGAAAAAGCTAGGAAAGTTAAGAAATATAGCAATTGTCTCTTTTATATTGTTTAGTAACCCGAGTACATTACGGGCCAAAAAGAAGGAGGTGGATTTCACGAAAATCTTCTTTCTAGCAGTTTTTGGCTCGGAAATTATTAGCTTTACTGAAATATTTTATATACAAAATTAAAGTATATTAATAATGGAGCCAATTCCCAGAAGGGAACTTTCTTTCAATTATTACACAATTCAATTAGTTCATTTTTAAAGTTGCTCTCATTATTGTTTGCACATTGCACATGTTATATTTTGGAGCTGTTTGTACATTGAACATGATACATTTTGGATCTGTTTGCGCATTGCACATGTTACATTTTGGAGCTGTTTCTTTTTTAATTATAAATCCATTTATTAGCCGCGTGTAGGCGATCCTTAGTCATGTTATGACAGCCTCCTTTCTTCTGCTGTTCAGGTTAGAGCTTGTCTAGGATTTTATTTTTTATTTTTTTATATATATATAGTATGTAATATATTTCTGTTAATTGTGCCTCTTATTGGTATCCCAAATCTGTACTTAGGTACAGTTACTGTCTAGTAGTTAGTTACATATATCTCAATAGCTGTTACTATTTTGCATTTGTATTGTATATAATGCTGCTTGTTCAGCTGATTCCCCTTATATTTGCTCCTTCATTGGTATCCAAAGAGGTTTTTTTATCTTTGATCAGTATTTTGGTAAAAACCGTCATAAACGATAGTGGGTCTGTACGTACTAAAAATATTCTTCACGCTGCTTTGTATGGTACAATGCTTTGTATGGTACTGCACTTGTGGGGTAGGCATACGGCAACTCAATCATTGGTTAGCACTTTCGCAATGTGCAATGTTTGTAATACAATAACAATATAATCCAAACCTGTGGCAAGTATTATAGGCTAACTGATATAAAGAGATTATGTGTAGCGGCTATATATGATTTTAGTAACCTGTTTGAATTCAAATCTGTCCGGACGCTGACTGGCTGACACAATTACTTATTACTAGAACACGATGTCACTTCCATTCTTAGAACATAAACAATATGGGGGAGTACTTGTTGTAATATATAATGAGTTTGTTTACTTTCTTCTTTATTTACAAGATCCTTTTCCTGACGCAGTACATTGTACTTTGTTTTGGACGCCTGAGTACCTGTACCTGTAGGTGGCGCCGCAGGACTCTTCTCCAGCCTAGGCTTTTGTATTTCTTTTCGGTACAAACCAAAGCAATAAAGGACACCTAAACTTGTCGCCAATATTTTATTTTAGACTCCTGAGTGCTTCTTGAATGTTTTAGCTTTTGCTTTTCTTTGTGTAATTGTGTAAATTTGTTTGTGAGATATTTCAACAGATTATGACAATTTTTTTTTTTTATAATTTTTGAAACTTTGTTGTTTTATTCACTAGACCATCCTTTTATTAACTTTGTCGTTTTATTCACTAGACCATCCTTTTATTAACTTTGTCGTTTTATTCACTAGACCATCCTTTTATTCACTTTCCTGAATATGTGGAATTTATTTCGCCCTATCATAGTTGGGTATATGTGTTTGTATTAATATTTTCATACTTTACTGCTCGTACAGTTGTTACTCATGGTATTGGAAGATTACGTACAAATATAAATAATTATGAGAAGATAGTCCAGGGCCCTGTTTCATAATGAAAGCTAATAGTATTAGTTGATAGTACAAGTATAGAAACTAGTCTGGTAATAATACTAATACTTATTTTTTCATGATAGGGACGACTATTAGTGATATTACAGGAATTAAAAAATACTAAAGTACAAGTTCCTATTGTACAAGTCAAGGTAATTGAATTAAGATAAATCTACAAGACTAATAGTATT
>NW_027107178.1:228838-235370 GCF_000696795.3 Halyomorpha halys
AAAATAAAAACCTTATGAGGCTAAATATTAGTTTCAAATAAAGAAAAAGTTCTCAAAAGTTTTATTTTATATCTCCGGTTTTAATTTGTTTAATTAGATCCGGTTTGTGGAGTTTATAGTGCCCTAAACCGCAGACAAGTTTGGTGTAGATTTATCGAGCGAGGGTATTTAAGGCGAAAAATGATGAGGAAAGGGGCACAACAATAAACAGAGCACGTTACAGTGAGACGCTTACTGCCAAGCAAACGCCGAGGACTCCTGTAAAAAGGTTTTGTGTTGTATGAAAATGTCTGGCCGCATAATGCTCTTCACACTGCTGGAAAGCTCCAGAAACTCAATTTTGAAGTACTGGCTCATCATCCATTTAGTCCCGATCTTCCCCCTTCAGGCTGTCACTTGTTTCCTCCACTCTAAAAGGCCGCCGATTTACCTCGGACGAAACAGAGAGAAGCTAGTTCTCAGCTCGAACGAAAATTTCTTTTATGAGGGTATCATGAAGCTTGTACACCGATGGACCAAGTGCATTGAAAAGCAAAGATAGAAATGTAATGTACTTGTAAGTTTCCTATTTGATTACAATAAAATTTTCTAACTGTATTGCGGATTATAATTGACTTTCCCTCGTTTGAACATCCTCAAATATAGCAATTGCCAAGCATTACCTGCTCTGCTAACTAATCAATATGTATCACGGCTGTAATAATTACTCAATATGTATCACGGCTGTAATAATTACTCAATATGTATCACGGCTGTAATAATTACTCAATATGTATCACTGCTGTAATAATGAGTGAATATGTCTGATTGCTGTAATAATTACTGAATATGTCTGACTTCTGTTACAATCAGTGAAAAAGTAATTAATAGAAGTCGGAACAAATGTTCTAAAATTAAAATAATGGTATATATGAGGTGTAAGTATGGAACGATAACAATCATGAGGATAAATATATGCAATAAATAATAATAAGCTCTCCTATCTCCACTGATACATTTTCAATTATATAATTTATTACTGTTCTTATTATTATTAATTATTCTATTCATTCATAGTTTATGTTTATATTGTTTTAATTTACTTGTTTCTTTTTTGTTATATTATTGATTTAACATTCTATGAATATTGATATAGCTTATTCAATAGCTTATTAGATAACAATCATCAATAGCTTATTAGATAACAATCATCAATAGCTTATTAGATAACAATCATCAATAGCTTATCATAGTAAGAAATTATCTATACTATGCTGATGAAGCACTGCAAAGGGAAACCCTAGTAACCTAGTAATGAATGTTTTTTCTACTATTTGCGCACATTTTTTTTAGCGGCCCCCGGTTCATCTTTCTAATTTATTCCATTTTTCTGAAAAATAAATTAACTCTGATAATAATTTTAATTGGCTACATCAATACCTGCGAGCATTCCGTAGTTTGTAGAAGAATAAAAAAAAAATCTCGAGAAATGGCGTAAACTTAATCTGAAAATTGAAATACAATAGCTTTCGACTAACATTTCCTTACGAAATGACATAATAGATCCCTTGCCTCAGATATAAGTCATATCTGATCACATGCCATATATATAAGTTATGGTTGGACAAGGCCTGTATACAACACTAATCCTAACTCCTCATATAAACAAACCTCAATAATGTCTATAGCATCACAGAGATAATAAACCAGTATCTTTCTAGTAAGCGTACTGTTTAATTCTGTTCCCTCTTTTCCTTTGTCTTCATGCATTTCAGTCCAAGTACTCCTAAGTGGTGCCGAAACCCGGATACTGATTGCATATTTTTCACTGAATGAAGATTTTTTTTTCTTCTTCTAAATCTAAATCTTTTTCATAAAAACTTCACCGATTGATTTATTTTTTTTTTAACTGTTCTCTCAATCGAGATTTTTTTTATTTTTTCATCCGACTTTCTTATCTTTTAATTCGCTTAAATTGTCATTTTTTTTACTGATCAAGATGGTTAATGGTGATAGTCAGCCACCACGACAGCCCGCATTGAGGCAGCCAGTTCTACAAATCCCGGTGGCGCAACCGGCTCCTGGAGTTCCTGCGGTCCCGGCAGTCCCGGCGACGGTTCCAGCGCTACCCCCACTACCAGAGACCACTCTCACGGCTGCTCACGCCAATATGTTGGCTAAAATGAAAGTGAGAGCAGTAACCTCTCAGGATATTAGAAAAGCTATCTCAGACTTGGAGCGGTTCTCAGGCGAAATCGGTGAGTTAAATCACTTTATTAAAGGTGGAGATCGCATCATGGAGAGGTTGGCAGCCAAGGTCTCAGAAGAGTTGCTGGACAAGAATGACGCGATTTCCCTCAAGGCAGCATTCATATGCCGGATCAAGCGAAGTGTTTTGAACCACATTCAGGCAGACGAGGAAACAGCATGGCCAGTAGTGAAGGAAAGATTAAAGAAGGCCTATGGAGGAGACAGATGGTCCCCGGAGGAAGACATTTTCTACATCCTGCGGGAGAGGAGACAGCACGGGCAGTCTAACGGACAGTACGCAGCCACGCTGTTGGGACAGTTTAATCTGACTAAAGAAAAGATGAGAGAGACTCTTGGAGCGGATGTTGTCAGTTGGAAGATGAATTTCAGCGACTCCATAATGAAGGTGCAACTAGCTAAGGAGAAAAATAAAAGGGAAGGTTTACCACGGGACCGCACTTTCGTGGAATGTGCTCAAGATATGATCGACGCGAGCGCTAGAGAGGAGGATGCAAGGATGGATGTCGATGATGGAGGATGGAACAGAGTACCATACCACCGCACGAGGAATCCATCAACACCATGGAAGAGAAGAGAACCCAGATATAGTGGTAAAGACAGAGGCACGGGTAGAGAAAGGCGGCCGAACCAGGGCAGAATACGCAACGGAGGAGGGAAAGAAGACAGGAAGCATGGGTGCGGAAAAGTAGGACACTTGGTGGCCCATTGCCCCCGCACTAGGTGCTTTGAGTGCGGCACATAGCACGACAGTGCCCTTATATATACAAATGGGCAGAGACGGGACCAGGGGAACCGATGGAAATAAATATTCAGCGGATACGGTGGAAAAGACGAGATGACTATAGACCTAGTGAGTCCTCTAGTGAAACCTCAGAAGCATCAGAACCCTCAGGAACAGAGGGGGAAGGAAGAGGAGGACGGAGTAATAAACCGCCAAGCAGTAGATGGCGTCGAGTAAGTGAGGGAAAGAGATCAAGGCAAGAGAGTTGAGGTGGGTGCCAGGAGAGGGGCGACCGCACATTACAGATTTTCAACATCAAAGGAGAGATCAGCGGTCTGCCTATCATGTGATCAAGGTGAGCGGCGTGAGATGCCTCGTGGACACGGGGAGCTCCCACACCATCCTGTGTCGGGAGGCGCTGAGGAAGCTGAGCGGCGGTGAGAGGAAACTCCAGATGGATGTTCAGGTATGTCATTTCAATTAATCACCCTGGGTGGTCCCTGTAGAGTAGATGGGGAGGCGGACATTGATTTACGGGAATGGGGAATCGGAGAAGGGGTATTCAGGGTTCATATCGTGGAGAAAATGCCCCGTGAATATCAGGTTATTATAGGTTGCGATTTATTAGGAAAGGCAAGTGCGGGGATTAGGAATAACAAGGGCCTGTGGACAATTCGGTTGGGGCAGAGGAGATATCGGTGTCGCGAGCTTCGAATGGGAGAAGCCAAACGGATAGGTGCGATCCAAGGAGGGGGGAGGAATTGGAGACAGGAAATAAAGAACAAATATGCAGATATTTTCTTCAAGGAGGGAGAGTTACTGGGGGCGACCGGACAAACAATGCACCAAATCCCCCTGAAACAAGATAAAATTACTTACGTAAAAGAGAGGAGGTATCCACATGCGCTCAGACAGCATATTCGGGAAGAGCTAGATAATCTAAAAAAACAGGGTATCGTCGTAGATAGTACCTCCCCATATAACAGCTCCCTATGGGCAGTGCGGAAGAAGGGCACACCGGGAGACAAGGGAGAAAAATATAGGGTAGTAATTGATAACCGGGCCCTTAATGAGAACACGTTAGACGAGAGATACCCGATACCGCGACTAGAAGATATCTTAGATAGACTGGCTGAGGCAACGATCTTTAGTACTTTAGACCTGAAGGCCGGCTACCACCAAATCAAGATGCACCCGGAAGATCAGCACAAGACAGCATTTACATTCGAAAGGGGGCATTATGAATTTACGAGGATGCCCTTCGGACTGAAAAAATGCCTCAATTACGTTCCAACGATTGATGGACGAATTCTTACGGGGGATCGACGAATCGATGTGCCAGGTATACATGGACGACCTGCTCGAACAACATATGTCCCACTTACGGAAGGTGTTCGAACAGGTCCGGAAATTTGGGTTAAAGTTATCGAGCGAAAAATCAATATTGGGGAGAAACCAGATAAATTTTTTAGGACACACAATATCGGAACAGGGAGTCAGGCCAGACGCAAATAAGGTATAAGCGATCCGGAAAATGGCGATTCCAACGGATGTTAAGGGAATCAGGAGATTGTTGAGCGCTCTGAACTACTATAGACGATTCGTACCGGCGATGGCCACCTACCCATCAACAACCTTCTGAAAAAGGGAAATAGGGTGCAGGTGACGCCCGATATGGTGGAAAACATTATAAAATGCATGGAGGCGCTTCAGAAGGAACCGGTGTTGGCATTCACGGACTTTGAATGTACATTTATCATCACTGCGGACGCAAGTGAGTACGCGTTGGGGGCGGTACTGTCGCATGATTGCGAGGGTGGAGGGCGACCAGTGGCGTACGCTAGCAGGTGGTTAACAGATGCTGAGACAAGGTACAGCGCACTTGAGCGAGAACTGTTAGGTATTGTGTGGGCGGTATAACATTTTCGCACCTATGTTTTCGGGAGGAAATTCCGGGTACATACAGATCACAGACCGCTTCAATGGGTTGGGAAGCTTAAAGAGTCCTCAGCTAGGGTCACCAGATGGAAGGAACTGCTCAACCAGTACAACATCGTAATCCAGTACAAACCAGGAAAAGAAAATGTAGTCGCTGACTGGTTATCCCGCGCGATCACCGAAAATGCAATAGACGAGGAACAACCACAGACGTCAGGAGAGGGAGACAGTTTTTGCGAGAATGGACGCCAGGGGAAGAAGAAACGCAAAGCACGACGGGTAACGACCATGAGCCATCATCCGAGAACGAAAGCTCCACTGAGGGAAGACCAACGGAGATGGAAGAGCTAGAGGAGGTGGTGAACGATAAATCACACCAAATAATTTGGAAGACAAGAACTTCCGGATCCATGAAGATGGACTTCGCTAAACATGAGAAGACCTCGATCACCACTATTTGGTCGGCACCGGGTGTCAGGAATGATGAGATCTGCCGAGCGCTGAAAGATGCATCCAAACCGGGGCGAACATACCATATATACGTCGGGAATGGAGTGATTTGGGAGAAGATAAAACGCCTCTGGAGATTGGAGAAAATCGGAATGGATCGAAAGTTCGTTCGTTGCCTAATAATGGTGGAAACCGTTCAGGACAGAGATCAACTGAGGGAGGTCACCTTGGCATACCACCAAGAGAAGACTAATCACCGAGGCTTGAATGAGACCTACCAAGCCCTGCAACGGAAATATTTCTGGTGGAATATGCAGAAAACGTTTCAAGAGATAATCGGCAACTGTGAGGTGTGCCTCAGCACCAAATACGACCGACACCCACCTAAGACGAAACAAGAGGAGACACCGACGGCGAACACACCGTTAGTAGAATTACAAATAGATACTTTCACCTGGAGGGGCTGCAAGTGGGTTACGGTGATTGACCTCTTTAGCAAAGTGGCCATGGCACATCAGATTCGAGAAAGATCGGCCGAGGCGGTACTGGGAGCGCTGCATTTATGGTTCCAGTTCTGTGGAGTACCGGAAAGGATATCGTCTGATGCGGGACGGGAGTTCGATAACGCCAACGTCAGAGAAGAAATGAAGGCTTTGGAGGTAAGGTGGCATCTAAACACCCCAGGACACCCTAAGAGCATAGGGGTATATAGAGGCTGCACAGTACGTTAAGCGATCACTTGCGGCTGTACCAGCTAGATAAGGCCCTGGAACCAGACGAGGCTATGATAAGAGCTATAGCAGCCTATAACCACTCCGTGCAAACGGTAACGGCATTCGCTCCATTCGAAATTCTGTTCGGACTTAGAGGGCGCAAACGCGATTATAGAAACACGGTGATCGACGGATAGGAGATCGTCGGTAACGGGATGGCACTGAAAAAAACGTGGGACAAGGTGAGAGATAGAATCGAAAAGGAGAAAGCCAAACGCGTGGCGCGCCATAACGAGGGTGTACGTGACATTGTGGGGAAAATTGGTATAGAGACAGTGGTTTACCGTAGAGTGAGCTCTAACAGGGGTAAGGAGCCGCAAAGGTATGAGGGGCCATTCAGGGTGATTACAATTAGAGAGCATAATATAGTAACAATAGAGAGTATTAAAGAACCAAAAAA
>NW_027107178.1:235915-242225 GCF_000696795.3 Halyomorpha halys
GAGAGAGAGAGAGAGAGAGAGAGAGAGAGAGAGAGAGAGAGAGAGAGGAGGGGGACATTATTTCAGTTGTCACTAACACATCTATATTTTATATTTACGAGTTTACATTTCACAACCTTTGAAATGTTGTGGGCCAAACTTAAATGTGTAAATTCGTTCGCAGGCCGTATTTAAAAGCAGTGTTCATAATTTTTAACGAAAGATATCATACATGACATAATACGACATTGTTATTACAATACAATTTATTTAAATGGCAAAATGAAATGAACAAAAATAGGTCAATAGGACAACATTACTATTAAATGGTGAAATTTGGAATTATTACAAATTACGAAAGTTAACTAGCGGCACCGAAATCAATGAGACACCTCAGCTTGAATTTGGGAGACTAATCCATCCATGTTTGTATTAATTCCACTGATACAAAGACGTAGAGAATTTTCTAAATTATCGCCAGTCAACCTTGTAACAGTACGATGGTTTGATTTATTAACTTGCAACATTGAAAAGAACTGTTTGCATTTATAAGTACTGCCAAACGCACAAATCAATCTTATTACGAATTTTCTAAGCTGCGGAAAATGGTCTTCTTCGAAGTATTTTTTATAGACACTCCACGTTTTTAAATTTATATTTTAGGAGTGAGTTTTCTTGGATCTCGATCAGCTCTATTTGCAAGTGTATTGGAGCATTTTGTACATTACTTTTTGTTGGAGTAGCAAATAAATTGAAACAGTCTTCCAAGTTTTTGAAATCGCTAAGTCTGTTCGAAAATGGCTCCGTCAATAACTTGGCTTCGCAGAGAGCGTGGTGAAATGGTAACTGACAGCATCTGTGCCTCCCAAAAGCGGATTTTGTTCTGAAACGCATGCAAATGGCTGTGCAAATCATTTACTAACTGTCCTTGTTTTTGAAGTTTCAAATTTAAATCATTCAAATAGCCTGTAAGGTCGACCGGAAATGCTGAGTCACATATCCATTTTGAGTCACTCAATGCAGATAGTGGTTTGTCGTTTATTTGCATAAAATCTGTTATTTCATTTCTAAGCATGTAAAACCCTTTGAGCATGTTCCCTTTGCTTAGCCATCTGATTTGACAATAATATGTTACGTCTTCATATTTGGCTGATATTTCATCCAAAAACGCCTTGAACTGACGTTGGTTAAGCCCTCGCGATCTAATAAAATTGATGGTTTTTACTACCATATTCATAACATCCTGGAGTGGAATGGACTTAGAACACAAGTTTTGTTGGTGGATAATGCAATGAAGGACTTTTTATTCAAAATTCCAATGATACCTTTACGTAGGCTATAGTCGGCCGAAGGTGCCTCATCTGTGCGTACACCAACTAATTTTGACTAGGGCAATTCAATACTTGTCAATACCTTTTGAACTTCATTAAAAATGTCCTCTCCTGTAGTGGTTCCATTTTGCGGCTGTAAAGTAAGCAATTTCTCAGTAACAGTGAACTATTTATCAACAGATCAAATAAATAATAATATAGCCAGTTGAGCTGTTTCGGACAAATCAGTGCTTTTGTCTAATGCTTTGGAAAATGATTCAAAAGCAGCCATACGGTCAGTCAATGTTGTTCTTTTATCATTAGCCATCATTTATAATGTTGTACAAAAGTTTGTTTGATAAACTAATTTTTTCTAATTAATTTTTCTTTTCGGGACACAAAACACTGCAAACCTCTTGATAAATCTTCCTTCGGCAAATGGTTTTAATGACTTTGCCAATTTTGAACTAGCTTTCATAATATTATCATATTATGTTCTTTATTTATGAAACATTTGCTGCTGTTTTTCCAAATTTACGGTACGCTTCTGGATTTTGTCTTTTCCTATTTGTCCTGTCAATGAGAGCAGCATAGGATGCTTAGTTGAGTAATGCCTCTTTATATTGAATTCTTTCATCACAGAAATGGATTCACTTCACAGCAAACAAATAGGCTTACAATTGTGCAAGATAAAAAAGAATTATTCAGTCCATTTTTATTGAAACTGGCGACCCTCTGCATCTACTGGCGACCCTCTGCATCTACTTTTCGTTTCTTAACACACGCATCATTTTCGTTCGATAAACTTAATAACAAAATATAATTAGTAAGCACTCAAAGTCACAAAGCAAATTGACGGCACTAGTTGTTCGCTAGGATATCGCTTGTTGAAGTTAACACCTCGGTAGCTCAAATAGAAGTGAACTTTAGTTATGTAAGTCCTTTATAAGCGGGGTGCTTATAAATGCAAAATGAAGGAATGATCTACAATCGTCTTGTGTAGAACAATTGAGAAGCAATAATCTTTTGTTGCACTGCCAGTTAGGCGGCAAACATCAAAGGCTTTGATATTTGGAGATCTTTTATAATCGCTGCAACTCGGCTTGCTCACTAACTTCATTCTGTGAGTATGAGTAAGTAGTGTAATATTGTTTTTTAATTGGGTTTTTCAAAATGTCTCGCGGGCCGGATCAAATCTTACGGTGGGTCGGGGGTTACACATATGTAATTCAAACAAATACAATTGTTTTAAGATCAAACAATTTAGAGATAAAAAACAATGATTAATCCATGTATAAAAATATATATGGATTAAGACACATTGGTTTTTTAATCTTCAGTTAATTGTAATTTAAAAAAATAATTATTTAAGTTTATAACTGGAGCAGAACCCCGCTTATCAGGAAAGGGCGTAATTTGTAGGGCGTAAAAGAATAAGACTGCAATTTTAATGTTACTCTTGTGTCGGATAAAGATTAAAATGCGATGAGAACATATGCATGTGCATATAGATTATATGCATATCAATTTACGATTAAGTTAAATTTATTTAATCAATTTCAAATGATTTCTTAAAACAATCTGCAAATAGGTGATCAAATTCGAGTGAACAAACAATCTTTAAGTTTGTAATAGTAATTCTCCAAGAAGTAGGTGTGTTTGGATGAGGACAGACATTTCTGGCCATGCATCTTATGTTTTTAATTATAGTTACATTTATCCCTAAATCCCTGGGGTTCCACAATACGGGTTAATTGTGATGAGCGATGAATGAACGCCAGCCACCAGAAGGGTAAGGCGACCATTTACAGTTTCCGAGCACCCTGGACGATCGGGGGTGCACACTTGGCGTTCAGGCTACTGGACACTTGGGATGTTTGCTCAAATGATTACACGGCCTAACAAGGTCGTAAATTAAGCCGAAGGAAAATTCGATCGTTAAGAAATCCCCTAGTTTAATTCCATCTGGTGTTATTATATTGTTAAACTTAATTATTATATATTCTACTAAACAGCCTGATACGTTTTTATAGTAAACAATGTAGGATTTCTTTGCTTTGAAAGCTGTAAAGAGATAGAGTTGTTGAAAGAATATAGAAATTTATTTCTTGGTCTACTAAGTTCTAATCCAGGCCGGGTTGCCGCTCCAACACGTATAATAATAATTATAAATAAAACTGTAGTTTTTATTGCCGATGAATATCTTATTAAATTTATTGACCTTCCGCCTTCCATCCTGTTAAAGATGGCTGTTCGTCATTGGTCGAAATAGTGCCGCTGATGCCATTTTCGTCTGATGAAGACAGGTTCATACTGGTGACAACTTCAAAAAAGTAGTCCTGCGTCTGCCATGAAGATCTGGATCCAAATATATTGTTTTATTATTAAGCCTTATATTTATTAAGTCTATATTTAAGCTCTCAATAATTGTTAGTGATATAATTAATTTTTTCTATTAACTTACATGATTAGACACATGTACTTTTCACCATGGTCTTCAGGATTCTGTACTCATTTGTAACTAACGTACTGCGGCCCGGTACCAAGATGCTACTCATTAAATGAGGAAATATTTGTGCATGTATTGTGAGCATTGTGAATGTATAAACTGATACGATGAGCATCACTTTTAATAATACAAGATACTTCCAGCCTTGTTTCTTTGAGTCGGGGGGTCCCTAGGAATAGTAACAATAATAAAGGAGATAATTTCGGAGAGTCCCTTAGCTATAGTAACAGTTATAAAGGAGACGATCCTCAACTCAATTTAGTTTGGCTTGCTCTAAAGGAGACGATCCTCAACTCATAGTTTGGCTTGCTCTAAAGGAGACGATCCTCAACTCAATTTAGTTTGGCTTGCTCTAAAGGAGACGATCCTCAACTCAGTTTAGTTTGGCTTGCTCTAAAGGAGACGATCCTCAACTCAATTTAGTTTGGCTTGCTCGAAATCTCTCAAGTCATCTATTACCTAATATAAAATAGAATGGTGTTAGCCTTGAGGTACCAGCTTAAAAAGAAAGGGATGGAATGTTAAATCGAGAAAACCAACTTGCCATTCCTACATTTATTATTGATATATGAAGTTTAGAAAAATGTTGGGAATAGATAGTCCTGTAAAGACAATGTTGAGCTTGGAATAGGGAATATAATCAAGGGGTAAGCTGATAGAAAAACTAAAGCCAAAAAGTAATGATATGGTGGACCCAGGGGCGTGAGAAAGGAGTAGGCAAAGAATTCTAGCCAATCACGGGCTGCCTTCTGTTTTATTTTAGATACCATGGCGGACATTGCTATTAGCATCAACGTAATCCAAAGTCTTAAGGGCATTCCTTTTTGCCTTCACTTTTGCTTTGAAAGAGAGTAGGATCATGCTATCACCCTGATGTAAAGTAAACTGAACCTAACCCTTTTCTATTAAATCCTTATGGCCAAATCGAATATGATATGAAATTCAAAAATAATAGTATAGTTCATTTTATGAGCTGAAAGAAATCGGGTAAACAAGACCACGTGAACTGTTACAGATTGAAGGTGCTTGAAGAATAGATATATGATGAGTAGTATAACCGGTAAATCACTGGTAATGATCGGTAAAAATTTTTATAAGTCAAATAAGAAGATAAAAATTTGAAGTAAATATATGCCAATGTATATTAGGCCAGGATGGACAAGAGTGTGGCCCTACCTTGCAGTTAAATGCATTTTTGCCTTGCGTCGCCCCAGCTGAGGAGCCGATAGGAACACTCTCAACACCTGTCATGTCAACTTTCTATTCACTCGAATATTTATTACTCTTGGAACAGACTATATTATCCCTTACTACTCCTGGAACAGACCATAGTGTCCCTTACTACTCTTGAAACGGACTTTAGTATCCCTTATTACTCTTGGAACCTTCTATAGTATCCGTTACTACTCTTGGAACGGACTTTAGTATCCCTTATTACTTTTGCAAGAGACTATAGTATCCCTTTTTACTGTGGGAACAGACTATAGCATCACTTACCTGACATCTGCCGATTCCGCTTGATTGTCCCAGGCCGTTACCGTTGCGTTAAGCGGGACCAAGGTCTGGAACGCCTCTTCCAACTTGCCCATCTCGGCGGAGCAGAGGGCATCTACCACCCTCAGCTTGGCTTCATAGTCCTGGGCCGCAGCCTGTCTTCGCTGCAGCAGCCGTTCCCGTAGCATCTCCTTCAGCTCCCATTCGTCCCAATCCAAACCGTCTGTCAGGAGCATGACATACAAAATTAATCAAAATTGTACTTGCTACGTTGATGAATGTATTGTTTAGTAATAAACCATAAATCAATAAGAAGCAATAGATTCAGGATAGACAACCAAGAAACATTGAAACCTAAAGAAGTAAAAAAAAATGAATTTTATATAAAAGGACTATGGATGCCAACGGCCTCTAATAAGAGAGGGGTTGGACCTAATTTTTAATATGCAATCTTACAATAATATAATATGCAATAATTTCATAACAGTACAATATTCAGTTATTTCTATTTAATTGTTTAAACATTAAGAAATAAACAAAGTAATCAATTTATTGCAATATATTATTTACGTTATATGATATATATTTGTTATATTATGCATATTTTAAATTATACAAACAACATTAATAATTAGTAACTCTCCTTTAATAAAAAGAATAGTTTCATGATTAACAACAATAACAAAAAAGCACTAATTTTGCTGGAGCTCAGAGAATATAATTTCTATCTGACCTCTTCTACATTAAAGGAATAATAATCACAGTGATATAGTTGTGAATGCCTGTAAGTAAATGACAGCATAGGAATTAGTTAATAAACCACTGTCAACAGGTAATAGGAGGGGAGCAATGATACCAAGTAGGGTGTCTATGATGTCCTGTAGGTAAATGCCGGCATAGCCATTAGTATAAACCGCAGTCCTCAGGTAATAGTAGGGGGAATATAATGTTCTGTTGGTCAATGACAGCATATGCATTGGTATAAACCGCAGTCCGCAGGTAATAGTAGGGGGAATAT
>NW_027107178.1:246562-249668 GCF_000696795.3 Halyomorpha halys
ATTGGTATAAACCGCAGTCCGCAGGTAATAGTTGGGGGAATATAATGTTCTGTTGGTCAATGATATCCTGTATGACACTGCCGGCCTAGGTATGATATAAACTGCAGTCCGCAGGTTTTGATGTTCTAAGAACAATGACGGCATAGATATTGGTATAAACCGCAGTCCCCGCGATGTAGAAGATAGAAGGAAATATAATGTCCTGTAGGTTAATGACGGCATAGCAGGAAATTCACCGTCAGCAGAGATTCTGCTCTTGCCGGAAGTCTCGTTAGTGCAAGCTCATGTTACGACGCTGGAATGGATCAAAGTACGCACGGCAACCGCCTAGGACTTAGTTAAGGCTCTTTCCGACCTTGAAAGTTTCACCGGGTAGACAGGTGAGATAAACCATTTCCTAAAAGGGGGTGATCGACTGATAGCTGGTCCAATAGCTGAAAACTTTCTCTAGTAACAGTAAGGACGCGGATGCCTTGAGGGAAGCAGTCGTTTGCAGGGCGAAAAGAAGTATCCTCAATCAAATTCGAGCGGAATAGGAGACACTCCGGAGTGTGATTAAGGCAAGATTAAAGAAGGTATTTGGAGGAGGGTGTAATGGGCCACAGAAGAATAAGAAACATATTTATGATGATTAGAAACACGAAGGAACCGAGACAGTCTAATGGCCAGTATGCTTCGGAACTCCGGGCTCGATGCAACTGAATCGCCGATAAATTCCGCGAGATGATGGAGAAAATTCAGATACAAGGTCGGATGGAATTCCTATCCAATGTACTAAAGATTCAGTTGGCAAAAGAGCGGTCCAGTGATAACTAAGTCTACAGAGGACAAAGAATCGATAGCTCTCTTTCGTGTATATAGAGTTGAGAAGAGATAGAGAAGATGTGATAAGACGGTAGCCATGGTTACGTATTTGAAAACGACTAACTTTGCCATATTATCATTAATACTGGTCTGATTTTGGTGATTATTTTTTTCTTCTTTGAGGTAATATTATTTCTCATGTATATACTACATAAAATATAAATAGTTTTTAAAGGAAAACTCTTCCTGAAAATTACTGGCCATTTTCAAAATATTGAAACGATTCAGACGGGGTTATTATACAATGTGCGGTAAACGATTTTTTAGGAGTGAAACAAAGTTGATATTCGTTTTCAGCACCTCGAAAAACCCCTATATACGAATTTTTGGAAAATAAAATTTCGTTAGAGACTATTAGTGGTGGAACTTCTTTGTTAGTGACTCAGAACGGCACTTAGTTAGATTATTAGTCGTTTCACTTTGTTAGGAAGTCAGAGCGGCACATCGTTAGTGAATGTTAGTGGGATACGACCTACATTCCTGGATATGATTTACTCAACTAAATTGTTAACTCTTAGCACAAATTACTTAGTAGTAGTTACTAGTTACTTGGTAGTAGTGATGCTTCGCGATCAGCCATCATAGCGGAGAGGTAGCCGACCTGTTTGGCTTCCTCTTCGTTCTGCCGCTTTGCTTCTTCCACCTGCATCCTCAGGCTGTTGATCTGTTGCTGGAGACAGTCAATTCTCTCCTGGAGCCTGTTCTTTTCTTCATTATCGTCTCTATCGCTGAGCTCTGCATAGTAATAATAATCATTCTCGTTCCGTGGGGATGCCTTTATGAGTGATATTAGCAATTACTGCAGGTTGTGTCATAGTTGATTATGTAATAGTTATTTACTTATTACTATTTTCATTATTATATTTACACTAAATAATCCATTAACATCCTTAACTTAAGTGGGTCGTCTGAAAATATGTAAATCATTGTTTCAAATCACTCACTGATTTGATTCTATTAAAAAATCCACCACATTATTAATTTATCCAGTAAAAAGAAATAAAATCTGTAGCTTGAGATGGGTTTCCTCCAGTCCCTCATTACATCATTGTTTTAAACCTTAGTTAATGCCGTAGTATTTCTGCGTGGTGAGCACCAGTGAAGCTATTATACTAAGTTGGTATGAATTTTTACAGCTTGAAATTACCACTTATCATTATTGAGATTTTAGGGAGTGAAATTATCTTCGTATCTTCCGATAATGATACAGTAACACAAGTATACTTTTTAGTACTAAAATTACTTCTATAGTGATTACTTATTAGGTCATTAGATTCGCTGGAAAATGTGCTCAACGTAGCGATATAGGAATTTACTCATGAATATGTCATTAAAAAAATAAATGTAGTAATCGTACGAGGAGAAGATGGTTGGGGGTGCGGTCAAAATGAAACACAAATAAGTTGGTGTAATCTATTTAATTGTGCCAACGTTTCGGCTAGAGTTTCTAGCCTTCTTCAGGGCTACGAAGAGAACAAGATAACAACCACAATATGCATAGAAAATAAAAAATAAAATATAAACAGAATGACATAAAATGAATAATTTTACAGAATAGAATTAATAAAATGATGTGATGAGAGATGTGGGAAATAAAATGTATACATAGGTAATTGAAAAAACTGAGTAAAATAACATAATTAAGGAAATAAATTAAAAATTAAGTTATATAATCCAAAGAAGTATGAACATATTAGTTATTAATAATTTAAAAATTGAAATATAGAAAGAAAAAGAAAATTTAGAGAAAGAAAATATATGTAACCATAATAATTGATAAAGAGGCAAAATATAAGTAAAGTTTAACAAAAGAAATGAACAGAAGAAGAAAAAAATTGTTTTTAAAACAACCATAATAATGTAGTGAACATAACTAGTAACGTGGGTAAGGAAAATGGAGAAAAGAATGGGTGGTAAAATAAAGAAAGGGGAAATACATAATTGATTTATTAAAGTTTTTATTGAAAATTTATACCCCTCTCGTTCAAGATATATTGTATTCAACTTTGAGACTCATAATTAAGTTCAGACCTTAATATCTGTAGATGATGTATGAACTAACAGCTAACGTTATTAACTTGGAGGAACATAGTCCAGGTGACGGTTAATAAAGCTCTCAAAATAGTAAAAGAAAACTATTTACTGTGAACCAAGGTTTCACCCCACTTCGCAGGGCGTCAGGGCTGTAAGAATGAAGTTCTGCTACCAACTGACAGTTGCCAACACCCAGTCGGCAGAAGAA
>NW_027107178.1:250902-262293 GCF_000696795.3 Halyomorpha halys
CCTTTGGTTTCAGTTTAGATTACAAGACCGGAATATGAGCACCCATCACCCGCTGCCTTCGGTTTCAGTCTAGATTACAAGACCAGAATAGGAGCACCCATCACCCGCTCCCTTTGGTTTCAGTTTAGATTACAAGACCGGAATATGAGCACCCATCATCCGCTGCCTTTGGTTTCAGTTTAGATTACAAGATCGGACATTTCTATTAGCCTCAACGTAACTAGCGAGAGCGTAAACTCCTCCATTTTAGTTTCACCTCCCTGACCTAAACCCTGTAGAGTATGCCATCTCGCTGCCCTAAACCCAGGAAAATATTTAAAGCTCGTTAATGTCAAAACTCTTACCATAAACTCTTGATCTACCTGATCCGCCTCCCTGATAGTGTTCCTAATGAGGTCATCGTCACTCATGTTGCATAGCGCCAACTCCTTCGTTTCTTTTTCCACTTCTATCATTTCCTTTCCAGTTACCTCCGCTTCCTCTACGTTAACCTTCACCGTCTTCTGGATTACCACTTTTTCTTCTATCCTCTGCTTCCATTCGTCTACTTCTTCGACCGTTTCCTTCGTCACTATTTCAAGATGAACCTTTTCGAACATCTCATCAGTCGTTATCATATCTTCTTTTTGCTCGCTAATCAAGGTTAGCTCCCCTTTGACTATCAACGTATTCGTCATCTCTTCGTTCGATTCCCTTGTATTTTCTATTATTTCTTTATGTTCTGTCGCTGAATACGATGTTTGTTCTTTGGATATACTTTCATAATGGGGTGATTCAACAATTACACAATTCATAACCAGATTGTTTTCTGGTTTCGTGGTGTATGACTGGTTTTTGGTATTGTCTGGTTCGATGTTATATTTCTCTTTTTTGAAATTTTCTAGTTCGATATCGTATTTCAGGTTTCCTTCATTTTCTGGTTCTGTTTTGTCCGATTCTTCGCCTGAGTTCACTTTATAATATTGTTCCGCTTTCGGTGCCTCTATTGGCAGTTCTTGTTTGTTTACTCTGTCCTCTGTCATCTTCTCCTCTTTCTTTATCAAATCCCGACACAGATCTTTAATGATAGCCAGTTCAGAGGGTGATAATGTCGATTTTTTTTTAGTACGCGGAAAAGAGGATGCCTCTTCTTGTGTTCTAGCACTCAGAGCTAATCTGAGGCTGACCTCTGAATCAGTTTCCTCTGAAGCGCTTCCTTCCGTAACAGATACTTTGACTTGTTCTGAATCCTGGAAAGACGATGTATCACTCAATTCATCCGTGTTATATTCTTCCCTCGTAGCGCGCCGCTCGCCTGTTTTTTCATCAATCGCTATCCCCGAAATCGACGACGAAAACATTGAACCCTTGCCACGCTCAGATTCTCCTGACGATGGCTCAGTGTAATCTTTTGATTTGTTCACTCTTCTGGAATTTACTCTATTTACTCTATTACTACTATCAAGCGTAGCAGCTGCTAATCCTTTCTGAAATTTCTTGAGCTCAAGAAACTGCTTCATCAAATTTTCACTTCTGTCCAGGGAGTCATGGTTTTTCTTTTTGCTTTTCGACATGGCCACTATTTCTTGAATCGTTTTCTTGATGCGCGTGTAGTCGCCTTGATGATTGGCGTGTTTTGCATTGCGTGTTCCGTCCCACATTTTTCAGACTAACTTCAACATCAATTTTCAATGAAACCTACCCGTTATCAGAGCCTAAGGCCAGGTGTTTTGAATATAAATTATTATAACCTTTCTTTTACCCACAATACATATTTTTTCTTTGGGGAATGGTTCCGATTTTTTTTTTTTATAGTCGATTTCGGAATTGTCATTTCTTCCATTAACTACTTAGTATAATTACGGTTTATAACACTTCTTTTAATCATCAAACATAAGAATGTGTTTTGTTACTCACAGTTCCGTTCCTAAAATAGATTTATAAATATTTGTGTAATTTGAAAAAACCTAGAAAGAGGGGAGAGGGGATACCGATTTGACTTCATAGTTTCAACTGTTTCTGTTCATCCTTTTATTTTAAATGAATTATGTTGTTTCTTAAATCCTTAGTTTAATTTATATTTGATGATACTTAAAAAAGAATCCCCTCATGAACTGAGAATACATGCTATTTTTTTTCAAAAGTAAATATTGTGGCATAGAGTTTATTTAGAAAAGGATAACAATGTCCATCCAGGTGGCTACAGCTATCGTTAGTGTATCTAAGGGCCAATCCAATTTTTTGAGGTAGATTCGTTAAGTCCAGGTTTTAGGACTTCTTGGTGTTTAATAAGTTTGTTGTGAAGAGAAAACTTAGCAGTTAGAAGTTAAAAGCAACTTAGAAATTTGAAAGTTTAATGGACGAATATTTGAGAGGTGTAGATGAATCATGCCAGATTTACATGGATGACCTCCTGGGCCCTATTTCAGAATAAAGTACAAATTGATAATATTAGTCTAGTCGATTTAACTTAATACAATTAGAATGACTTGTAGAATAGTAACTTGTACTTTAGTACTTTTAAACTTCTGTAATATCACTAATAGTCATCCCTATTATGAAAAAAATAAGTATTAGTATAATTAAACCGTTCTATACTTGTATTTTGAACTAATACTATTAGATTGCGTTATAAAACAGGGCCCAGGTGTTTAGTAAAGCGCTAACGAAACATATGAAACACTTAAAGAGCTTTTTGCAGAGGATGCGAGCATTCGGACTAAAACTATCTGGAGAGAAGTCATTGCTGAGACAAAAACTAATATATTTTCTAGAACACGCCATATCTCAGGAGGGGGTAAGACCGCATATGCAGAAGGTAGCAGCCTTAAATCGGATGGCGGTGCCGACCGACAAAAAAAGAATCAGAAGATTGTTAGGGGTATTGAACTACAGTCGTCGGTTCGTCCCTGATATGTCGATTTGATAAGGAAGGGTAGTGCGATAGTAATGGCGTCAGCCATTTAGAACAATATTCGTAAATGTATAAACCAGCTGCATGAGGAACCAGTAATAGCGTTTCCCGACTTCCAGAAGGAATTAACGTTGACAAAAAATGCTAGTTAGTGAGTAAGCGCTAGAGGTGGTGCTTATACAGGAGGTTGTGGGCGATAGAGCATTTCAAACCCTACTTGGTCCAGACGGACGGTCAGACCCCTGCAATGGGTGAGTAAGTTAAAGGAATCGTCCGCGTAACTCGGTGGAAGTAAATGTTGAGCCTCTATAACATGAACATAACGTACAAACCTGGCAAGGAAAACGTTGTAGCAGATTGGCTTTCGCGAATGACCATGATAACGCAGTAGAAGGGGAACGTCTGGAGTTTGAAGGTAGATATGCTGCAATCTCCTTAGGAATAACCACGTCCCGTTTTAGTCCCTGGTCGACCTGATATAATCGAAGATGGTCACTCAACGTGCCATGAATCCGCACTATGCCTCTTCTACTCTTGGGGTGCCCTGGTGTGCCAAGATGACATATTACTTCAAGGTCCTTCATTTCCTTCCGAATCGTGGCATTGTTAAACTCTCTATCGGAATCTGATGAGATGCGCTCTGGAACTCCGTAGAAATGAAACCACAAGCGGAGAGCTGCCTATACTGCTTCTGAAAACCTTTCCTGCACCTGGTGCGCCATTGCCGCCTTACTGAAGAGGTCAGTCATGGTCAGCCATTTGTACCCCTTTCTATGTAAATATGTCAATTTGTAGGTCTTTCAGCGGTGCATCTGTGGTTGGTGTCTTCTCCTGTCTTCCTGTCGTCCTTAGGCGGATGTCTATCGTACTTAATAATAATAATCTTTATTTATTCTGGGATTGATCCCTTTAGAATAATTTACAGGCGTCAAAATTAGCCTTTAGAGCCTTAGAGTAAATTAAAAATAGAGATGAAATTACAAGATGTCATAAAATAAAATAATACAATGAATTTAAAAATATACAAATAAACAACAATAATTAACAGAATTTGTAAAATAATTATAAAATAAAACCACTTGTCATATCATAAAACGACTTCTGATAGTAAATAAAAGGAAACAAAAATGATAAAAAATGAAATACAATTAATCTAAAAACTAATTTCTGCTAGTGTACATATTTACAATTATAAACGAAAATTTAAGACATAAAATACAGAAAATATATAAAGCTTTTTTGAAACTTTCAATTGTTATTCTTCCGGAATTGGGTGGACAGAAGGTAGACGA
Organism: Halyomorpha halys; assembly: GCF_000696795.3. Lineage (NCBI taxonomy): Eukaryota > Metazoa > Arthropoda > Insecta > Hemiptera > Pentatomidae > Halyomorpha > Halyomorpha halys. The sequence goes on from NW_027107178.1 coordinate 255,088, forward strand.
AGATACGGGATTTGAAGATTGGAAGGGTATTAGAACTATGAATAAAGGAGGGAACAGAATTCCATAGGGAAGAGGGAACGGATGAAGAAAGATCTATCAAACGCTGCGGTTCGGTGGGCAGTTACATATAAGTCTGAAGGCCGTGAGCGTGCATTGCGGGAATGCACTGAGAACTTGAATTGAAGGATTTATGAGATTGACGGGGAGATTGGATAACTTGATAGAGAAAGGAAGCAAGGAAATATTTACGACGGAAATAGGGGTAAATCCACTTCAACTCTTCATAAAATCGGGTTACAGAGGCGTCCCTCGTACATAGTGAAGCTTCCTACAATATCCGATATAGTCTTTCTCATCCCCCACCAAAAGTATCTTCTGTTTAAGGCCTGCATAGTTTGGGGATTTCGCGGTGATTTGTCTTACCTTGATCATCCTCTAAGGTGACTTCTCGTTGTTGTTCGTCATCCAAAAGGGTTTTCACCACCAGTTTGCAACGGATAAATGTCCTGTCGATTCCTATGTGTTCATCACTCCACATCCGCTTGATCTTCTCCCAAACGGTTTCATCCCCCACGTACAGGAAATTCTTTTCTCCAGGTTTCGAAGCATTATGCAACGCTCTACGGATCTGGTCGTTCTTCACGCCTGGCTATGACCAGATCGTCGTTATTTTACTTCTCCCGTATTCACTATACTTAATTTTGGTCAATCCAGTGGTTTTCGTATACTAAATAATTTGTCTCTTTTTGTCGTTAATTATTTCTACTATTTCCTCTATGTCTCCTGCTCTTTCTTCAGCCGAACTCTCGTTATTCGACGATTCTTCCCTATCATCTTCTTCCGCTTCATCCTGTTCGTCCTCTCTAAGTGTCAATTTCCGCAGAATCTCTCATCTCACCGGGCGGTTCTCCAGTCTCCTCCTTTCCGGCATTTACTGGTATTGATCGTAACAACCAATCAGCTGATACATTTTCTTTTCCTGGTTTATATATGATTTCCATATTATACTGTCCGAGAACCTCATTCCAACACGTAATCCTTGCCGATGACTCTTTCAACTTTCCCACCCATTGCAGGGGCCTGAGGTCAGTGTGTACTCAATCGCGTCTGTTGTGATACTGAATTGTCGAGTAAAGTCTGAAGACGCAAGAACCGGCTCCCGCTGCAGCTTCTTCATACACCGCCTGGTGTTGTCTTCCACTATTGGAGTGATCATCACTTTTTGCCCTTTCTTCAGTAGGTTGTTAAGTGGGAAGAGGTGCTCTGCATTTTGTGGCACAAATCTCTTGTAATAGTTCAAAGTTCTCAACAACCTCCAAACTCCCTTTACTTCTCTAGGCAAAACCATCTTCCGTCTAGCCGTGACTTTATCTGCATAGAATTTAATCCCTCGCTGGAAATCGTGTGGCCCAAAAAACTAATTTGTTCCTGCCCCAACGATTATTGGTCTGCTGACAGTTTGAGTCCAAATTTTCTGATTCTATGGAAAACGCTGTGTAGATGTTCATCTTCGTTCTTACTGAACGCTAGTAGATCATTCAATCTCTTCAAAAGTCGTCCATTAGACGCTGGATGGTTATGGGAGCATTTTTGAGTCCAAACGGCATTCTTGTAATTTTCGTAGTGAAGAATTCTTGTGTAAATTCGTAGTGGTCCCCCTCGAATGTGAATGCCGTCTTATGTTGATCCTGCATTTGAAGGGTGCATTTAAATTTGATGATAGCCGGCCTACAAGTCAAATGTTGCCCGCCTCAGCCTGTCCATAATGTCTTCAAATCTGGGGATCGGATACTTCTCATCAATGGTATTCTCGTTGAGCTTCCTGTAATCTATCACCACTCTGTACTTTTCGGTAATTTCACTTGGCGCGATCTGCTTTTTTACCGCTCACAATGGACTATTGTAGGGGCATGTACTATCAGTAATTATTCCTTGATATTTTAAACTTTTCCGGCATGTTCTCCCTACTAAATCCCCACCGCGTCAACCCTATCTCCACCTCCCCCTGTACCACACAAGGGCCACCCAGTGTGATAAGTTTACACTGAGATTCCTGAATCTGGTGTATCCTTTCTCCACTACACAACTTTTCTAGGGCTTCTCGGCACATGATAGTGTTGGAATTGCCAGTGTCCACAAGGCATCTCACTCCTGCTATCTCTATTATAGGCAGACCGCGGCTCTTCTCCCTCACGTTGTAATTCACTAGTGTGCGGTCGCCCCTCTTCGAAGTTCCTATAGCCCACCTAAGGCAGTGCAAGAGGAAACACCCACTGCATTGGGACCACTCAGTGACGTCCAGATCGACTCGTTCACGTGGAAAGGATTTAAGTGGATAACCGTCATCGACCTCTTCAGTAAAGTGCCCATGGCACACCAGGTCCAAGACCAGTCAGCTGAAGAGGTATTAGTTGAACAATTAAGTAGTATTCATGTTGAAGAATTAAGGTTCCCAGCGATGGCAGCTCAGGAAACATCTGGAGTGGCTCCTCACTAAACTTATTTATACAGATTTTCTTTTCTTTTTCTTGCTTGTAGAATCAGAGTGTAAAAAGGAACAAGCGTGAGTTGAAGATCAGTGTAAATAGGCTTATTATGTAGATATGAAAATCGTGTAAATAAAAATGGTTAATTCTAAGTAGTTTTTTTTCTGACTGTGTGTCATGTTGATAAGTATGTTGGAAAGTATGTCTATTTCGTTTTTTGTTTGTTATACACATACGTAATTGTATTTTATTTTTATTTTTATTGTTCGTAAACTGGCAGGGGGTACTTATAATCAGAATATAGGTATTATGGATCTTAATACTTAAACTCTCCCATGTCAACAAACCAGAATGTATATATAGAGGATTAAGAGCAGAATAAATGAGTAGCTTAGTTTCATTTCGTGTCCCATTTTCCCTTTTTTTTTTTAAGCTTCATTTCTGACTCTTCATAACTTATAGATGTATATACACTCGATCAGCTGATCTACTCTGATGAGTGTGTCTGCTGACATAGAAGTAACATTATATATATAAAAGAACTTAATCATTCTTCTCTCTAATACAAAATTAAAAATATTGATTGTGTCACTTGCCAATCCTTCTATGTAACTGTTGTCTTCGTGGAGAAAGATTTTAAGACGTCCGCCCTCCGTTACGTGAGGATCAGAACCTGAGAGTTGGCCTGATTGCTAGCAACTAACACTGACTAGGGAGATAAAAGCGCCTGAGTACATAATGATGTTCTAATTCATACCTCGTATAAATATTAACATGCTAATATAAAATGCTTACGACCATAACAGATACATTATCTACATCGAAGTACGGAGTTGATAAAAATATGTTAGTTGTAACAATTTAAAAACTTGAAGCTTCTTCTTTTGAATTGTAATATACAATTGATCAATATAAAGCATGAAATAATTTGACAATTATTGTTTTTCATAGATGTTATGACAATAGCTATGTTTTATTTCCATTTATTTATATGTATAAATTATAGAGTAATGATGAGTATTATCAGGTATATATAATAAAGGGGAGTATTATTAGGTATAAAATGTACACATTAAAGGGAGGTATTATCATGTATATATAAGAGCAAAGGGAAGTTTTATCAGGTATACATAAAGTATAGAGGAAAGTATTGTAGCCCTGAACAATACAGAAATAGGCGTTTTGAAATCCAGGCATTAATTTCATCCCAAAGTAGTGTGATTATATTATTATGGGACAGCATTCGTAGATCTTGCCTCCTCTGTGGAGTTTAGTATTACGCTCATATAATCAGAAACAATAAGTAATGTTTTATATTTGGCTAATTTAAACTAAACTAGTTCTCTCTTTGTTTAGAATGGTCTTTGGTCCCCGGATTGGCAAATTCCTAAATTGGATTTGTTTCCTCGACACGGTGACATTGAATTAATAGCTGGAGGGGGGATGCTCACCCCAGAGTAGTGCGCAGGTGTGTGACGTGGCATATGCGATACTGCAGCAGCTGCCGCGTCACTTGTGACCATCAAATCACACTTGCCCCATTATACTATAATTCTATGTTGAGGTTCAATGAGCCGTATATTTTAAACAATAATCGCTAAGTGTTCTTTATGGCATATATGTAATAGAAGACACTTTTTATGGTCTAATAAAACTTAAATTTATGGATAATTTGTTAAACTGGCAAAACAACTATAAAAAATAAATTAATAAAATTGAGACATAGTTAACCTATGATTATTGGTGTTTTGACATTTGTGTACTGAAATCGTCATTCAGTTATCCAAATTACATAACATCATTTTTAAAAAAAAAATTATTTATTAATTTCCATTGTTTGGAATTTGGACGAAAATTTATTTTAGGGTGTAGACTCGTGAAGTTTATAACTCTTTGATGCGCGGGGGCATCAATAAGGCCCTCATAAGAGCTTAAGGCACTTTTTGAGCATTTGGAGATTATGTCCTATTATAGGACCAAATCAGAGCTACCGATTGGTATTAAGGTCTTTATGCATCAGACAGACTTACTGCTATATTGTTTTATAAAAATAACAATTACAAAAATATCAATAGTTAGATTTTACATGTTTTGAACTTTGTGTTTGCTGTCCTGAAAAATTCATATTTTCGACTTAAGCTCTTATGACCGCGCATCAAAGAATTGTGAACAGTCACTTAATGCCTGTCCCCAGCAAATTCGAAACAGGGTATTTCTCTTGTGTACTTGACGTACTCCTCTGTGATATGCTTTCCAGTACATACCGTTTGGCAATGGTGTGGATCGCCAAGCCATCGGATAGCTGTGTGTTGAGGAAGTAGTACCCGGGTCTCAACCAGCCATCATGTGTGTTGTACAGTCCATCATTTTGTTTTAACAGTTAACGGTACGTTAGACTGTTTACATGCTGGTCCTCATGTACAAAGTGGTCTTGGATTAGTCGTAGCATAGTGAGTAGATTTACTACTTCATCTTGTGTATTATTAGTCGAGTGTATTCAATTAGTAGTCTGGTGAGTACTACTTCATCTTGTCTACTATTTTGGATTGATAACTTGAAAACTAAGTGTAGTATTCTAAATTTGTTTTCTGTTGTGTTGATCCAATTGGCCCGCTATTTATTTAATACTTGTGTTGTCATTAGTGCATATAAGTGCATTAGAGGTTCTCAGCTGATACCAATACGAGAGCGGTTCGGCTACAAATTCAGGCACCATTGCACCAGGACGCAAATGCCCCTTGCTTAGGTGGGCACTTGCCATAGTTGGTCCTACGAACCCTTTACTAGACACCTACCGCGGCTTCCTTAAGACATACCGAATACTACTGCTCGGACTGTTGCTTTTTACACTATTTCCATTCTTACCCTGAAACAGCCCCCACCCCTGAACAAACCTCTCCCTCCCCCATTATCAAAGAGGTTCAGCTGATAAGGAGCTCTATCGATGAGTCCCCCACCGGAGCACATATGGGACAGATGTACCTTCAGCTGCCCCCGAACCGGTCCCTGTATGGTGCGGGTTCTTGCGCATTGTGCACCTCTGAGCACCTTGCGCACGTGCGAGCAGAGTGAATATTTCAATAAGCCGGAAAACAAATCAGGTCCGTCCGCCCACTTGTTGCCTCATTTGGCTTTCGCGACAAGTGCAAAATTTTGCGATTTTCTTTTTCGTATTTTACTACTTTGTGTTAGTAATAATCTCATAATTATTATTAGCATTTTAATTTCATATTCTAGTAAAAAAATTATGATTGAGAAATGATTAAAACAATAGTCCTTTGCTCAAATAGACAAATATACATTGATATATTATAGATATAGAATAATAAAAAATGATGTAATAAGTTACTCTTGAATTAATTGGCCTTGAGTAGGTAGTAGGTTGTTGATAGAATTCCTGGCTCAAAAAAAAACCTAGACCTTATGTATAAAAAAATTGGCTACTCATCATTTAAAAATGAGACATTCAACACAAAAAGTACATTCAAAAAGTTATTACAAGTCACAAGGAATACTTCTTTGCCTACGATTCTCGTTTTATTATTTACCATAAAAATTACAACACAGATCTGGAAAAATCCTAAAATTACTATTCTAATTTTTTTAAATGGGCTCATGAGAATGGTCTCATAGTTAACAAAGATAAAACGATCATTATGTTGATAAAATCACACCATATACCATATAAATTAAATCCCATGACTCTGACTGCCTCACTAACATTAATAATATAAAAATATGTTGCTGTAAAAGACTAAATGTTGTAGACAAATATAAATATCTAGGTGTTACTGTGGATAATGCTTTTCGTTGGGAAGCACACATGATAAATGTTTTTAACAGATTTTGAGTATGCTTATATAAAATTTATTACCTCCAATTTGATAGAGAGCTTTAATAATGGTGTAAAAAGTATTTTTTGAATCGATATTAAGATACGGGATCTAAAGCACTATTTGAATCGATATTAAGATACGGGATCTAAAGCACTATTTGAATCGATATTAAGATACGGGATCGAATGTTATGGTCTCCATGCTGATAGTCACTTATCAAAACTTGCAAATCTACAAAATCGAACATTAAGAACAATAACGTACCGTAGTTAGAAAGCAGAATATCTTAAAATCGTAGGTACTTTACCACTTAAACTATTTTATTTTTACAGGTTTATCTTAAAATTTATGGATAATAATTAATTTAGAAAAGAAAGGCTTTGATGCCCTATAACAATAAATATGGTAAAGGTACCATATCTGTCTAATCCCATACCGGAATAACTAATGAATGAATGAACCATAATGAAAACTAAAAAGAAATATTTCATTTGGAACTTTCTTACTTCTATCATTCCCAATGACTGATTATGATTCTCCAAAACGGTATATATCTGCCTCTATTTTTTCTTAACTCCACGTAATGATTCATTATATTACGACTAGAATGAACAATGTATCTGTGTGCTTAGTAATAGATATTATTTGATCCTTATTATTATCACCTTGTTTTATCCTCATTATTATATTAGGTCACTAATTGTAAATTTATTATTCTCTTCAAACTCCTTTGAGTTATTTTTTATTTGATGTTTTTAATAGTTATTATTTTATTTTAAATTAAATTATCAGTTTTATCAGTTGAGATCAATTTATATTCCACTATCAGTTGAGATCAATTTATATTGTACTATCAGTTGAGATCAATTTATATTGTACTATCA
>NW_027107178.1:263203-265880 GCF_000696795.3 Halyomorpha halys
ATTTATATTGTACTATCAGTTGAGATCAATTTATATTGTACTATCAGTTGAGATCAATTTATATTGTACTATCAGTTGAGATCAATTTATATTGTTCTATCAAGCTTAAAAATTGTACAGCCTCCACAGCGCCCTAATAGTATAAACTGTAATAATTACATTTCAATTATGTCTATCCTTTTTATGTGTTATTTTAGCACCGACCGATAGATGTTGGCATCTCATTGGACTATATTGGATATAATTTTTTAAATGATAAAAAAAAATATATATATAGCATATCTGTTCGGCAGAGATAAGAGGGGTATTAAAGGATTTTCAGGGGCAGCAAGTCATAGGTTTAACTTTTGTTATGATTAATAGGAATCGTTTAATAGGATTTCAGGCTACCGTAATAATTACGTCTTATTTTATAATTTTTATACAAATCTATTAAGAAAATAATGGACCATGTTGTAGTATAACAAAATAATGTAACGATGTTTTCTGATCGATCGATTATAATTGAAATGATCGATGAATTAGAACAGCTGTTTTATTGACACTGCGCTGGTTCAGTTAACTGTTGTCGATATTGTTTGTTACTTTGCAATAAAGTAAAATTGTTTGGTTTGTTTCTTGCTCCAGGTAAAACGCGTCAATAATAAACTTACTTGAATCTTTTTTTGAATTTATCATATATCTATAACGTTTCGGTAACTTTTTTAAAACGTATGATTTTCAAAAACATATTAGCAAAATCTGATTTCCCCAGATTTTCTTACATTCAAATCTAATTCATTCCTTCAGTGGTTTTAGAATTGTTTATTATGAATATCTTCACAAAAGCTATTCTAACTGCTACAGTTGAAAACTGAGTGGATAAAGGAGATAATATCTTCTTAGTTTTCAACTCGAACAATTTTCATTTTACTTAAGAAAATGAATAGCTTGATCCGTTTAGAGATTTCTGAGGTGACTTAGTCAGGTCGGGCCCTCGAAGAACATTAATCACCTTCAAACCATACAAAAACAAAATATATCTCTAATATTTACGTCTTCAGCCTTCTCTAAGGTAAATTCTACCCAAGTCCCTTGGCTGTTAAAAAGTTACTTCTTGAACTATCTATGTTAAGAAGTAATACCGTCTTGAATTTTGTATGTTATGAAGTAACAGGGTATTGAACTATATATGTTAAGAAGTAACAACTTCTTGTACTGTATATGTTAAAAAACTAAAACGTCTTGAAGTATATATGTTAAAAAGTTACAGCGTTTTGAACTATAAATGTTAAGAAGTAACAACTTCTTGTACTATATATTTTAAGGAGCTAAAATTTCTTGAACTAGCTATTTTGGGAAGTAACAATTTCTTGTTGTATACGTGTTGAGAAGTAACAATTTCATGTATTATGTGTGTTGATAAGCTCTAAGGAATGGTGTGTCATGCCATAAGAATGCTATCCTGATGATGATGATGTATTGCATATACAATATATTAATGTTGGAAGCCTTTCAAACTGTAAAACAATATAATATAATATAATAGTATTATAATATAAGTTGTGTATTGAACATGACGGGGATGTTCTTCTGGTTGAAGCAAGTGAAATATTAACATATTTGAAAGGTGGTGACTTTGATGTTCTAACGATAACTCACCTTTCTATGTTTCCTTTCTTCGATTCTGACTTAACAGGCCTGAACTAAAATCGATAAGAGAGCAAAAAGGCCCCGTGGAGTGGACCCCCATGTTGGGGCCACAATTAGTGATCAATATTCCCTCGCTACATCTGCTCCTCTGAGTCACCCGCCCTACAACTGTTCTTGCTACTGCTCTACTCTCTATATGTACTCCTTTTTTTAAATTTCAACTTGGTAGATCTAACAATTTTGTGGCTTATAATTCAAAGGACCATTGCGATTCGTTAGACTAAGGCAGTAGGACTAGGTTTATAAACTTCACACTGTCTCTATTATTCATAAAATTGATTGATTTACTAAGAGATTAGAGGCTACGTGTAGGTCCAGGTTGTAAAGTGACCCAAAGGGAAGACACCGTGCGATGTAATAAATGTATTCCTTTCAATAAGAAAAATGGATATAAAGATTCTTAAGAGGATATTCTAACATTACAAAAAGGATATTATAACATTAAAAAGAGGATATTATAATATTTCAAAAAGGATATTATATTATTACAAAGAGTATCCTTTGGATCTATCTTTGTAATGTTATAATATCGTACCATTACCAAGATGAACGATTTTTCACTACCGTGATAATGGGATTACAATCAAGTATGGATATCCACCCCAGGCTTAAAAATTATAAAAATAAAATAAATTTCTTCTTTATTTTATATTTGAAAAAAATTCTGAACCGTTGCTGAAAAGATTTATTTAGAGCCACTATGTATTACAGAAATGGAAACAGTTTAAATTTGAGTAAAACTGTGATTATTAAGGAAAGAAAATAAACTCATATTTATCATCATACTCATCTCATCTTAACTTCAATATTTCATTTCGGTTTCAATTGCAGCCTTAACTAAAATATAAAAAATCTGAAGGTGGAGCTGTAAACACTGTCATAAACTTAAACGAAATAATGAGGATGAAGATAAACAGGAAAAAACTATTAACTAACACATTAAACTGATACATGGGAATATATATTATTTTATATATATTTTTAT
>NW_027107178.1:265930-268472 GCF_000696795.3 Halyomorpha halys
TAATAATAAACTCATATTTTTGGTTAATAATACTTATATTTTTTTAAACAAAATTGAATATTCCCGTCACATATAGTTTCAAACCATATAATATAACCATATAAATAAATAAATATGGTTTTGTTTATTTATGTCGTACTTTGCTGACCGCACCCCCCGACAAACTTCTCCAATATATATTTCTAGTTATTTAATAATTTTCTCCAAAATACTACCAAAGAAAAATGAAAAATACTGGATGTAACATACCTACAATATTAATTGAGTGTCAGGTTATTAAAGTTGGGTGGATTCCAGGATGTACGTTTCATGTTTTCAAATAGTATCCGACAGTTATGAATCAACAAAATCCCCTTAGAATCCAAAATATTATGAATAAAGATGTTGTTTTGCTTCCTGCCCGTTTCGCACTATTATTGGCATATTAAAAAACAAAACTGTGGGAATATAATGCTGATCAAACTACGAGATAAGGCATAATTAATTAATCATATGAAAAAAATAAGACTAGTCCTGATTACTAGTAATTATCATATTCCGGATTGTTATTCACCTCGTAAAATACGTCGTAAATCATTGTAATGTATTTTGAATTTAAATTAATATAATAATTTTATATATATTATTTTATTATATTGGCCCTGCCTTCTTTGTATCTTTTTATTTTCAGCCTTGATGAAGAGAACTACATTGTTGGTCGAAACATCGGTAAAATATGAATATATCATAACGGAATATATGAATCCTATACCTTTACAACTTTTGATTTCAAAACAATAATATTACTAAATATTTCTATGCTAAGAGATGACTGAAATTAATGTTTCATCTTCGCACTTTATCAATTTAATTGGAGGGATTTAGATAATCGAATGATTTATAAATTCCACGCCGTTATCATTTTCTTCCCTAACTCTAGTATTTCTTTATTATCTTAGTAGCCTGTTGGAAGATGTGGACTGTTGTAGATATATATGTATAGATGGCGCTCTGAGTAAACCTCAACTTGATAAAGGCGGGCTCCCAGATAGCACTATCAGTTGCGTTATTTGTTTTGTTTTGGAAATGCTTTTATTTTTAACTCTTCTCCATTTTTTTTTTCACTTTTATTTATAATTTCATTGTTGTCTTCGGACCTTATATTTTGTACATAGTTTTATTTTTCCTTTATAACTAATAAATATTAGGTTTTTGAGCTCATAGTATGGAGGTACCTCCATATAAAATTCAGAATGACTATCTTTTTTATTTGTTTAATATTTAGTCCCTAACTACGTTTATATTTAGTGGAACATATTTAGTTTGGTCCTAAGTATTAATTTTCTCTAAGTAGTTGCAAATAGTTAAATAGAGGGACACCTAAATGATTCTGTTAGTGTCAACAGCCATAGAGAAAGAGAACATTTTTATGATTTTTAGGAGGTTTTGCCATAACAGAGATTGCCACAAAAAAATTTTAATGGGCCACCTGTTTAGATTATCCTTTTGATCTGATAGAGACATCCGCCTATCCTTTCCTAAAAAATCCTCCCATTTGGATTACGGTTGAAGCTTAATTGACGCCTTAATTTTTGTTTAAGCTGTTCCGTGAGCTTAAAGAAAAATTAAGGCGTCTTAGAAAATACTTTGTAACATCTATCTTTGGAGTTGCCAGAGGCAGATACGTGCTGTGATATTTATTGTACTGATCTAGCGTGACTTCATCACTTTTCCCGATAACAATTCTTTCTTGATTCTTTCCTATTTCACTCCTTGAAATGATTAACCTTCCTTTTTCTCTCATCTTCTTACCTTGCGTTCCTCTCAACACCAGAACCCAACCAATCCATATTTATATATATATATTTTTTACCTACGCCAAAGGAGGCATTTCTGCCATTTTGTTTCGAAAAGCCCAGTATACTTAAGCTTCACGTAACTCCTGTCTGTAATTAAGTCCGTCGTTGCCACACACGTAAATATGTGATCGCCGGTCGTCTACACACAGGACACAGCCTGAAGACTCAGCCACTGCTATTCTCTTCAGGTGGTGCCACAAATAGTCATGTCCAGTGGCCAACCACTGCCACCGCTCTTGATAAAGTCAATGGAGGGCGCCCCCACATTTTCCTCTAGTCCTTTCCTCTGCTCTTTCAGTGATAGCTCTTCGGGCCATGTCCATGGTGATAGGAAGAAGCGGCTGTGGTTGGCTAGCCCCTTACCGGCAAGTCGATCCGCCTCCTCATTCCCATGAATACCGCAATGGGCTGGATCCACTGCTTTACCAATACTTTAAGTATTTCTCTTTTACTTTCTATATTTTTCCGGCATGCGAGAATTCTATCATTAGCCGTGGGATGTCCTGACGCTATCTCCTTTTCGCTGGCGTGAGTAAGCTTTTCTAAAGCCAAAGTAATTGTTTTATCATAAAATAAAATAATTTATACTGTATACAGGTGATACTGTTCCGTTGACGTATCTTTTGGTCTTACTTTGCCTATTGTCATTAGCTGTCCTGTTGACGTATCTTTTGGTCTTACTTTGCCTATTGTCATTAGCTGTC
>NW_027107178.1:270042-277275 GCF_000696795.3 Halyomorpha halys
TTGATATGCTGGGATTCCATAGCAAAATCATATCCCTTTTTAGTGTTAATTTAGAGCATGAGAAGTTATTACAACCATCTATACATTCTATACATTCTATACATTCTATACATTTATTCAATACTAATTGAGTCGGGAAATGATCTGAGGCTATATAAATTTGTAAACATTTTGTTTTGTAGTTTTTACAGCTTATAAATCAAAACAATTCTTATGAACAAATTAAAGTTAAATATTTGTTAGGCCCTCTATTACTCACCCTAGCGTCTTTTGAATTTCTGAGAAAATCTAGTAAAATCGGTAGGAATCAGTTCTGGCTTTTAAATAGATAATAGGCTTTTTAAGTAGCTTCACGGATGCAGAAGTAGCGGTTTTGTAGTCAGGACTAAGAACTGAGGTTTAATATGAGGAGCAAATTAAATACAAATCTAGGACCTAGTCCGTTAATGGGGTGGTGAGGAAGGTTTTGCCATTGTCCGGATGTGGACGCCCACTGTCATAAAGGTTTAATATGAGGAGCAAATTAAATACAAATCTAGGACCTAGTCCGTTAATGGGGTGGTGAGGAAGGTTTTGCCATTGTCCGGATGTGGACGCCCACTGTCATAAAGAAATATTTCAACGCTAATCCTTGAGAGAACACCCTCTCGGCTGCAGGTAGCTCTTACCTGCTGTAGGCACTGTCCTAATATCCTTTCCAAACCTCTCTTCTATTGTCGTGTCCTTAGCTCTAGGATATCTTCGTCTGTTTGTTAGTTCTGGGGCTAACTAGTTCAGTGGAAGTCGTAGGAGTTTAGGCAGCTAGTTGCTTTCTCTTGGACAATAGTTGAAGGAGCATTGTCGTTAACCAACCATTCCGTCCTGTTTACAGTTCAGAAGAATCTACTGTATTCTGGTTGTGAATGGGATAAATGTGCCTTATAGAGGAGCTTAGCATCTTGTTTCTGTTGTTGAATGAACAACGGAGAATGTTTGTGTTTACCAAAAAGGATCAAATATATTTTAAATAACTAATAAATCAGAATATACAGCGGCCGATTCTGGATATATATAAAGTGTCTTTACTGTAAGTTTGAATAAAGGATCACAAAACAAAAAAATATCCTTATAATAATATTATATGGTTATAGATTTGTTTTGGAGATTTAGGCGTCTAAACATTATCACTGTTAGGAATTTTTTAGGTTATAATAAATTGATTTTGTTACAACTACATCATTAATGGTACGTGAACATTCATATTAAATGATGTTCAAAGTTACCTTGAGCATCGAGACAAGTTCGGCATGTTCCTGCAGCGGCCGATACTGGATATATATAAATAACGATTCTGGATATATATAAATAACGGTACTGGATATATATAAATAACGGTACTGGATATATGTTATTTTTTGGGCAGGTTTCACCTTTGTTCAGTAAATCTTCCTCTACCTTTTCTTCTATACAAGCTATACTTCGGTCTCCTCTCTTAATAAAATGATTCAAGTCGCACATCTCACTGGTGAAACGTTCTATATCCGAAATTGCTTATCACAGGTACTGGGAAGTCGCCGTGAGAATCTTGATCCATTCTAGTCTATTAGCATGTGCTGCTGCCAACAGTGGTGTCATTGTTAGAGTAAGTTCCGCTACAAAAATGCGTTTATTTTCTACGCCCCTGCGTTTATTTTTTTTTTTTTATAGTTTTCACGAAAGGAGTGACGAAACCAGAGACTCCCGTGCGCTGACATTTTTTCTTTTTTACTCTCTGCCAAACAGTTATTTTTAACGAGATCTCATCTCAGCTCTTTTTTTCTGTTATCATTTTACTTTTTCCTTCTTTCAGATTTTAAGGTGTGAAATTTTGTCCAGAAAAAGAGAATGGTTAACGGTGAACAACAACCATTATTAAGAGCGGCAGTCTTGAACATTCCTCCGACTAATTCGGCGGATCAGGCAGTCCTCGCCCCCCCCCCCCTGCGCCACCGGTAGCTCCAGTCCCAGTCATGCCCCCATTACCAGAGACTACGTTGGCCCAAGCGCATGCCAACGTACTGGCTAAATTGAAAGTGAGGACAGCTATGTCGCAGGACATTGGGAAGGCATTCTCGGACCTGGAACGCTTCTCAGGTGAGATTGGTGAGCTCAACTACTTCCTCAAGGGTGGCGAGCGCATCATAGGGAGTATGAAGGCCAAGGTATTGTAGAACCTATTGGATCGGGACGACGCTCTGATCTGTAGGATAAAAAGGTCAATTTTATACCACATCCAAGCAGACGAGGAGACGCCTTGGTCAGTGGTGAAAGAGTGATTGAAAAAAGCGTACGGAGGTGGCAGATGGAGGAGGACATATTTTACATCTTCCGCGAAATGATATAACCCACTTCAATCTGGTGGCCGAAAAGATGAGGCAAACGCAGAGCGCAGACGTGGTGCAGTAGAAGACAAGTTTTCTGGACACCGTAATAAAGGTGCAGTTAGCGAAGGAAACCAATAAGAGGGAAGGACTGCCACGAGAGCGGATCTTCGTAGGATGCGTCCAAGACATGATAGACGCTAGCGCCCGGGAAGATGATGGAGGGGGACGAAGCTGGCTGGAATAGGGCATCATACAGCCGTCCGAGAAACGACTCGGCGCCCTAGAGAAGAAGATACCAGAGGGACGTCGTCAGAGAAAGAGGCACGGGCGACTGAAGGATGAACTAGACCAAACCAAGAGCAATGGTAGAAATGAGGAGCGAAGGTGCCACGGGTGTGGAAAGACAGGTAATATGGTGATTGGCACAGTGTCCCGGAACCCGATGCTTCGAATGCGGTAACGAGGGTCATATTGCGAGGCGTTGCCCTTATATGTACCGGGGGGAAGAAGCGGGTCCAGGAGAACCTATGGATGTTAACGTCGAGAAAGTAAGGCGGAGGTGAGACCCACTTAGGACAGAAGAGTCAGGCAGTGATATCTCGGAAGAGTCAGAGGCTTTGGGCACAGAGGTGGAAGATGGAGAAACGAGGAGAGTGAGTGGATCAAGGAACGAATGGAGAAGAGCGAGCGGAAGGAGAAGGTCCACTGAGGAGATCTGAGGGGAATGCCTACAGAGCGGCGGTCGCACGATGGTGAGTTACAACGTGGTGAACGAGAGCAGCGGCCTGCCCATAATCAAGGTGAGAGGAGTGCGGTGCTTGGTGGACGCAGGAAGCTCAAACACTATTGTATGCCTGGAGGCGTTGAGGAAGAGTCCTGAGTGACGGAGAGAGGACACACCAGACCCAAAAAGTACAGGTATGTCATTGTCAGTTAATCACCCTGGGTGGACCCTCTAGGCTGGTGGAAAGAATATATTGGCTCACGTGGTTGAAAACATGCCGTGGGAATACCAAAATATTGTCGGATGCGACTTACTGTCGAAGGTAGATGTTCGCATAAAGAATGTGGGGAACCGTTGGGTTATTAGGATAGGGAAAACAGAATTTACTTGGAAGGGGTTATTGAGGGGAATGAATGCGAGAGTAGGGGCGGTTAATATGATGGGAAATTGGAGAAATCAAGTAATGAGTAAATACGCGGATATTGTTTTTAAGGAGGGGGATATATTAGGCAAGGCAGGGAAAACCGTGCATGAGATCCAGTTAAAAAGGGACGTAGTCACACACGTGAAGGAGCGGAGGTATCCACAGGCACTCAGGTGACACATCCGAGAAGAGCTGGAAAGTCTAAAAGTGCAAGATATAATAGTGGATAGCACCTCAACATACAATAGTCCTTTATGGGCGGTGAAGAAAGAGTCCGCCAGGGGAATCTACGGAGAAATATCGGGTCGTTATCGACTGTAGGATATTGAACGATAATACCTTGGACGAAAAATACCCGATATCAAGACTGGAAGATATTCTGGATAGACTAGGGGGAGCGGTCATATTTAGCACACTTGATCTTAAAGCGGGATACCATCAAATAGCATTGTACTCAGGAGACCAACAGAAAACGGCATTCACCTTTGAAAGGGGTCATTATGAATTCACCCGTATGCCGTTTGGGTTAAAGTACGCTCCTATCACTTCCCAGCGCTTGATGGACGTATTTTTACGTGGCTTGGATGAATCAATGTGTCAAGTGTATAAGTACGAGCTTCTAGTCTTCTGTAAATCGGAAGGGGGACATGTGCAGCACCTGGAAAAAGTCTTCCAAAGGGTTCGGCAGTTTGGGCTGAAACTGTCTCGAGAAAAGTCAGTATTAGGTCAGGAAGAAAATAACTTTTTGGGGCATGTGATCACAAAAGACGGTATTAAACCAGATGCGCAAAAGCTTGAGGCTATTCGAAAGATAACGGTGCCCAGAGAGGTCAAGGGAATACGGCGGTTATTGGAGGCCATGAATTACTACCGGCGTTTCGTGCCAGAGATGGCAGACTATCTGGTTCCTATTAATAACCTGCTGAAAAAAGGTAGCCTAATGATCGTGACGCCGGCCATGGAGAGTAATATACGTAAGTGCATGGAGCAGTTACCAAAAGAACCAGTGCTTTTCCCGACTTCGAACGCCAATTCACAATCACAAACTGATGCGAGTGAGTACGCGCTGGGGGCGGTGTTGTCCCAGGAGGAATCAAGGGGAGACCGTCCAGTAGCGTATGCGAGCAGACGTCTCACGGATGCTGAAGCGCGATACAGTGCCCTGGAGACGGAATCGTTAGGGATAGTATGGGCCGTCGAGCACTTTCGACCATATGTATTCGGAAGAAGATATAGAGTCCAAACTGATCGTCCAAACCATCGACCACTCCAATGGGTAGGTAAATTAAAGGAGTCATCAGCGAGGTTTACCCACTGCAAAGAGCTGCTCAATCAATATAAAATTTATGTACAAGTCTGGGAAGAAAATGTCGTCGCCAATCCTTTCTAGGGCGATAACGATAAATGTCATTGATGGAGACCTGGTGGAACCTTCCGGAGGTCTGAGTCAGTTTTTCAGGGAATGGACGCCTGGTGAGGAGGATTCCCAAGAGGCACCGGGGCAGGATGAGGGGAACCTACCGTCATATGATGATAGTTCAACAGGAGGCAGACCCGCGGCGATGGAAGAAGTAGATGAGATAGTGAACGACAAACTGAGGCAGATAATCTGAAAGACTATGACGTCCGGACAGATGAAGGTCGAATATTGCAGCTACGGACGAAGTCAGATTAACATCATCTGATCGGAACCGGGAGCCAGAGAAGACCAAATTGCTCGTGCACTTAGGGATGCATCCAAGGTCGGGAGGATCTATCACCTATATGTCGGAAATGCGGTCATTTGGGAGAAGGTCAGAAGGCTGTGGCGTTCAGAACAAATAGATAGATCGCACGTTCATCAGGCACGCTTCGGGATGAGGAGCGACAAAAGGAGGTGACGTTTGCTTACCATCAGGGGAAGACGAACCATCGACGGTGAACGAAACGCTACAGGCCCTAAAGCGCCGATAATTTTGGTGGGGCATGAAGAAAACTATCCAGGAGGTCATAGGAAACTGTGACGTATGCCTTAGCACGAAATATGACAGACACCCACAGCGGACACTCCGCTCGTATATCTTCATATGGATACCTTCACCTGAAAGGGTCACAAACGGATAACCGCCATGGATCTCTTCAGTAAGGTAGCTATGGCGCACTTAGTCAGGGATAAATAAGCGGACGCAGTGCTAGGAGCCATAAAAACGTGGTTCGAATTTTCTTCTTAAATTCGTAATGCCCCCTTTCAAATTTAAAAGCTGTCTTGTGCTGATCCGCCGGTTGCATCTTGATTTGGTGGTGGCCTGCCTTCAGATCCAAAGTACTAAAGATAGTTCCCCCACCCAGTCTACCTAAGATTTCTTCTAATCGCGGTATCGGGTATCTCTCGTCTACCGTGTTCTCATGAAGGCCAAGGTAATCAAATACTTTACTTTTCTCCCTTGTCTCTCGGTGTGCCCTTCTTCCGCACTGCTCATAGGGACTGTTTTTTGGGGAGGTACTATGTATGATGATCCCCTCTTTCTTTAGATTCTCTTACTCTTCCCGGATATGCTGTTTAAGCGTTCTCCGCCTTTGCCCCTGTCTCTACCTCCATCTCCGTCATCGACGTCCATCCTTACATCTTCCCCTCTAGCGCTTGCGTCGATCATTTCCTGGGCGCATTCCACAAAGGTGCGATCCCAAGGTAGGCCTTTATTTGTTTTTTTAGCTAGTTGTAATTTTATTATCCCATCGTGGAAATTCATCCACCAAATAACTACGTCCGCTCCCTGGGTCTCCCTCATTTTTTCTCTGACGAGGTTAAACTGGCCCAGCAGCGTCGCTGAATATTGTTCGTTGGATTGTCCTTCTTCCACTTTTTGATTGTGCTTTTTCCACTCCTGAAACATATAGAAAAGATCTTCTTCCGGGGTCCTTCTGTCTCCCCCGTAGGTCTTCTCTAGTCTTTCCTTAATTACTGGCCATGCCTGAATCTGGTTCAAGATATTTCGTTTTATCCTGCAGATGAGAGCTGCTTTTAGAGAAACAGCGTCGGCCTGTTCTAGTAGATCCTGGGAGATTTTAGATTCCATGCTTTCCATGAAGTGGTTTAATTCAACAATCTCTCCTGAAAAGCGCTGTAGATATGAGATTTCTTTTGTGAGATTCTGTGAGGTTGCTGCTCTTACTTTCATTTTAGCCAACATTTTGGCGTGAGCTGCCGCGAGGGTGGTGTCTTGTAGTGGGGGTAACACCAGAACCGCCACAACCACACGAAGGGCCTGAGAACCCGTCGGGTTGGTTCCTGGAATTTGTAGAACTGGCTGCGTCAGTAAGGGCTAAGGGTGTGGTTGACCATCACCATTAACCATCTTGGTTACTTAAAGAAAAATGTGGCAATATAAAGAGAAGCAACAGGAAAGAAATTCTTGATCAGAGCACAGAGTTCTCAAAAACAGAGCGAGAGAGAAAAAAAAAATCTTCGAACAGAGTTTCCGGGTCTCGGGTCAACTTACGAGCACTTGGACTACTAAGACTTAAAAAAAGGAAAAGGTAACAGAAGATACAGGATTAACGGACATAATTTCAGGATACTTTTTTCTTATCTTGAGATACTCAATTTATATTTCAGTTAGGACACCTAATCCTGAAAAAGCGTGCGTATCGGTGATACGGCTTTTCTTACCCTAAGCTTGGCCTCGGTGATACGGCTTTCCTTATCCTAAGCTAGGCCTCGGGGATACGGTTTTCCTTATCCTAAGCTAGGCATTAGTGATACG
>NW_027107178.1:278213-280596 GCF_000696795.3 Halyomorpha halys
GCTTTTCTTACCCTAAGCTAGTGATACCGCTTTTCTTATCCTAAGCTAGGCATCGATGATACGTCTTTTCTTATCCTAAGCTAGGCATCGGTGATACGGCTTTTCGTATCCTAAACTAGGCATTAGTGATACGGGTTTTCTTATCCTAAGCCAAGGCACTGGTGATGCGGCTTTTCTTATCCTAAACTAGACATCAGTGATACGGCTTTTCTTATCCTAAACTAGACATCAGTGATACGGCTTTTCATATCCTAAGCCAGACATCGGTGATAAGGTAACAATTGCTTTACGAGACAGTGATATATTATATATCGTTTTCTTATTTTTAAAACAATATGGTGGTAAACTAAGTGGTAAGTTATAGACAGAACTTTATAGATTTACCAAAGTTTATGTTTTTTTTTTGTAAGTCCAAAGCATCTGATTTTTTTGTTAATTATTTCGTTATTACTTATTTATAAAATAAAGTTTGCGTGATAAAGTAAGTAGTTGTCCCTGTATACTGTTATACCTATATATACCTGTTGGATACTGTTATACCTGTATATACCTGTTGTACATTGTTATACTGTTATAAACAATAATTTTAATTACATGCATTTTTGTTAATTTTATTCTTTTATTTTAGGTCGTGAGTAAATTATGTTTTACTTTCTCAAATACTCTATAGTAAAGGAATATGGTAAGTAGTATTTAGAAATAAAAAACTTAGCTTTTCTTTTTGTTTAGGACATCCTGTTTCTTTATTAAAATATGAATCTTCTTAAAGGAGGCCAAAGCCATTTTTTGAGGATCATCTAATATCTTATCTAATATTAAGATTCTCCAAACATTGGTTAACAATGAATAGTTTTCTTTTAATATTTTGATACCTTTGTTGACGCCACCCAGACTATTTTCATACCTATATTGTTAATTAGAATTAAAATCCTATCTCCAAATTAAATCTTTGTCTTATAATTTTATTTTTGTTATTTAATTTTTTTTATTAAAAATACCTTGAAACGTAATACCCCGAACTTTTAGTAGGAAATATTTTTTTCAATGGACTACAAAGATTAATTAGTGCTTTAATTTTATTATAGAAATGATAAAAATAATTCGCGAATTAATTTTATTATGTAAATGATAAAAATAATTCGCGAATTAATTTTATTATAAAAATGATAAAAATAATATATCCAATTTCATTTTTTTTCAATTTTATGAATAAAGAGATTAATGACTAGTGTTGGTCATAAGTAGCGACTTCACACTCCCATTCCTGATAACTTTGAGGTTGTAAAAATAAATTAAGGCTCGAAATGATGACTTCCTTGAAAACATAATTTGAAAATTGCGGTACTAAGTGCTACTATGCTTCTTATTTACTTTCAAGTCTCGACGATGGATGTCTCAACAGATGGAGGGCTTTTCCTGTCCACCTTTTTAGGAATTTCTTTCACTCATTCGTCTACAGATGGACTTCAAACTCGTCAGCGGAACTTTTTTTACTCACAAAAGTTTTATTACTTTTACACTGCGCTAAGATTCACTCAGCAGAAGAAATGTTGTCTCCATTTAAAATCGATTCATTTATATCCTATAATAAAAATGATTGAAAAACTGAAAGTAGGGGAGTCATATAAGTGACATTTTTTGTTGGACAATTTTTCTTTTCCTATAAGAACAACAAGAAACTTCAGTTTCTCCAGATAGTCTAATTTATAACATCGCTGTTTATAGTATTATATTATATTATAGTAGTTTATCGCTGTTAGTCAGTATTATAAAGTTTTACGTTTTCTGGTTGCAAACTTGCCCACTTTTATTTTTATGATTAAGATGCGTAAACGTTGCATCACTAAATAGCTGAAGTACTTTAAAAGGTAAGTCGAATAGCTGAAGTACTTTAAAAGGTAAGTCGAATAGCTGAAGTACTTTAAAAGCTATGTCGAATATCCTCAGAAGAGGTCTTTTTTTTTTGGAAGCTGAGTAAACGTTGAGACAGAGCGATAACAGGAGGTGGTGATGTGGCCAGCAGATGTGGAGATATGTTTCCTCGCCTCATTCTATTTTCTATTCATCGGGGATTTGGCTCCTTCCCTTCACACTGCTGATAATCCTGCTTTTGTTGTCCCTTCTTGTTGTGGCTTCCTATTAACTGCCCTTTATTGACGGAATTCCGTCTTCGGCTGAAAATATAATAGTTTCCAATGGAGTTCCATAGAGGAGACCTCTGTTTATCCCCCAATGCAATGCAAAACATTTTTCAGAATAAATTTTGGAGATTTTTATTTTATTTTTTTAAATGTTAGCAGAAGAAGATAGTCACGGCTTTGGTCAAGGAAAACTAAATTCAATTCAATTATATTTCTAGTTTTTCTACATATATTTATTAATT
>NW_027107178.1:280646-283792 GCF_000696795.3 Halyomorpha halys
TTATATTATTTATATATTCATTACTTTTTGTATTCATAGTTTGTTTTGTTATATTTGCTATCTCTTTATAATTATTGCTTTTAACCTAATACATTTATTTATTTGATTTTAATTATTTGTATGTATGCCCCAGAGTGTTTTTTGTGTTTTAATGCATGTAAGTGTGGACGACTATGTTGGGTTTTGTGTATGTGTATGTATGTATGTTTTTTTTACTCTATTCAAAATTTTCATAATTCTGACTTTGATTTTGATGTATATTTGATGGGAAAAAAATGAGAAAGGTTTATAATTAAAATTAAAGAACAATATAAAACAATTATAATGTGTTAGGCGAGAGATCGTAAATAATAATAAAAAAATCATGCGTAGCTAACCATAATTAAAAAAAATATATAATATGACAACTTAGCAAATTTTATGCTGTTACAAAGCCGTATACTATTTAAATTAATGACTGGTGATAAGTACCCGTGTTGCTGTGTACGCGATAACTCAAGGAACTTGGGTAGCATAACATTTTCAATAAAGTGTATTCTCTCTTAATTGGCCAACACTTCGACCCACTCTGCAGATCTTCTTCTGGATTTAAGTCCAAAGCTTAAAGAAATATTAGTAATCTTTATTCATTCCTTCACATTACTGTCATAAAAAAGGTATTTTCGACCACTGGTCTAAATATATATATATGTGGTTCTCTGTCACGATTATATTGCAGTGGGTGGACGCGGAAAGGGAAATGAGTGGCTATATGTTAAAAGCATTTGACGTGTCTTCCAAGCTGCACTACATCACCCAATTTTGTTTTTCGTGAAATAATTAATTATTCACGATTTTTCATATCAGACTACTGGACTAAAGAGTCCTTAGGTTTAGGAAGCCTTGTGAGGTTGATGTGCTTTGACACCAAGTGTACTGGGGAGGGAGAAGAGGAGAATTCGTTACTGCACTTATGAAAATATTCAAAACTTTTTGCTGGCTCCCGAGTTACAGCAATTGGAAACTATGTTTCAGCCGAATGGTTTCCAACCGATGGTCCGCAACAGCATTGGTAAGGACCGTGGGGCGGCATCATATACTTATCCTGCAAAATGTTTTTCTAAGGTATTTTATTTTCCTGGAGGACTGCCTATTTCCCTCAAAGGGAAGAGGGAAGGGGATCGTCCACAAATGGAAAATTTGTATTCCATTTCAATTTAGAGCTTATTGGTCCGCAGAGTTCTATGTTTGGGGAACAATTGACTATTTGGTCCAATTTCACCCGTCCCGGACTCAATTAATAAACTTGAATTATCTTGACAAAGGGAACAAAACAAAAAAGTAGTGCTTTTTATTTTATTTATTTCCCTTCACTAAAAAAAAAAATTATTCACTATATAATTTACTAAGTAACCATAAAATTGCAATTTAGGTAAGATATGAACAAAAACAAATGTCGGATTTAAGTAATCCGAATTTTTCGGTTAATTTTTGGTTTTATATAAAGTCGTGGTCGGGGGTCTCATTTTCTGATGCCCCCCTTGCCGCGGACACCGGACCCTGCGACTGCAATGCCGCCCCAGCCTAAGCATAATGCAAGCTAGGACCTGGCCTACCCCTACCATCACGCCGGAGTCCAGGACACGCTGGCCAGCCTCTGAGAGAAAACGACGTCTTTTCAGACACCAGGCGATCACATGGTTTACACCATATTCGCCGACAGCACAACCTGGACGAGAAAGCGGCTAGAAGTCGTCACCGCGGTGGCGAAAACGTCATTCACCAGATAAGCCATAATATTATAAAAGTCATGAGACCACCCCAATGCTCTGTTTTCATATTACTATAGATGAATAATTTATACCTAACACACTAACCTAATTGCCCCCCCCCCCTCCAGGGAATTAACCTTATAAATTAAGGAAAATATATACATGCATGTTTTTATGAGCTGAAAGTGTCTCACAATTTTCAGCTCCCCTTTTCCACACATTTATATAATCCTAAAATTACACTCGGGACACGTGCAGTATAGCACGAGTAGGTCCCGATATAAACAACAAATATGATAAAATATATAATTATATGATATATAATCCTTAGATTTATTTTTGGCTCTATCTAAATTCACAATCAACGTTCTTTTTTACTTTAAAATCGAACATGCGAAATGGGTTCTAAACATGGAAATGTTTAACTGCATTTTCTTGCCTGTAAGACAATGAACAAATTTGTATCATTTTTATGGATCATATATTGAGATTAACTCAGGAGAAATATTACAAATACAAGAAAAAACAACTTGAAAGACAACAAACCACTACTTGAATAAGAAAAGAAACAAATTAACAAAAACATAAGCCAAGACTGATAAGTTACAGTGCAGTGTCTTTCGTATCCACCATCGACATCGCCTGCCCTCCACTCTAGTAACCAAAGACTATATTTTTTAAATTTATTTTATCTATTTTGTTGAGCGGACGGAACAAATGTTGTACCCTTCATGGTTGGGAACCACTGTTTTTGATTAATATTGAATATAATTTCAGCGCTAGGTCTATAATTTAAAATTTTTTGTTAAAATAATCGTTCCCATTTCTCGTTGGAAGGAAGAATCGCTGAGGGGAGACCCAAGATCCCAGATATGCAACGACTTCTCACCCGCCTTCATAAGATCGTTTCCCTTATTCGGGAACCAGTCGTCAGATTTTTACCTTCAGATAAAGAGACCGACTGAATACATTACTCGGAAGTGACAGAGATGGAGGGTGCATAGAGATCAGGAAGTGCGTTCCCATGCAGTTAGCAGTTGCACTGTTTCTTGCACCCTTCCCCTTGTTTTTGGTCCCTTTGCTACCGGTTCGGTTCTGGATCAGGTTGTACCGTCATTTGTTGGCCCTGGAACTACGACTAGCTCTGACAGCTACTATTTTCTCAGTACAACTCCCCCGCTGATTTATTTGTCACCACCTTAATTTATTTTTTACTATTTATTGAATATAAAATACATAGTTGGAAGGAAGGTACGCTCGGTGGAAAATAGATAGAAAGATCTATTTCTCGGTGATCTATAGCTGCCAGTTTAGACCTCAAACTCAGGTCGAAACGTCGGCATAAATTAATATTTTTTTGTTTATTTATATTTTTCTTTGCTTACCGCACCCCCC
>NW_027107178.1:284477-285921 GCF_000696795.3 Halyomorpha halys
ATAAATTACGACTAGAAAAACATCGATGTTTTAAAATATCTATGCTTAATATTAAAACATCATTACATACAAACCTTTGCCTAAAATACATTGATGTTTTTGAACAACCATTTCAGTAACAAAAGGTCTGTTCCAATGACTACGTAAACTCCCGTCAGTCGGAAGTGGTTTTGCAAAAAATAATGCAAATTGACAAAAAAAAAACATCGATTTTAGAAATATCAATGTTCAATATTAAAATATCGTTGCATACAATACATTGCCCAAAATACATCGATGTTTTTTGAACAACAATTTCAGAAACATAAGGTCACTTACGATCACGCATTCTGCGGCCTGTCAGAAGTGAATTTTGGAACAAAGAATCCGACATCGACTACAAAAAACATCGATGTTTTTACAATATCGTTGCTTACAATACATTACCCAAAATACATCGATGTTTCTGAACAACCATTTGAGTAACGTAAGGTCTGTCACAACGACTATCCAACAATCACGCATTTTAAGGCCTGCCAGAAGTGGTTTTTTAAGCAATGAATCTGACATCAACTACAAAAAAACATCGATGTTTTTAAAATATCGTTGCTTACAATACATTACCCAAAAAACATCGATGTTTTTAAATAACTATTTCAGAAACATAAGGTCTGTTCCAACGATCTTGTATTCTACGGCCTGTCAGAAGTGGTTTTTGAAACTAAGAATCCTATATCGACTACAAAAAACATCGATGTTTTAAAATATCAAATCTCAAAATTAAAATATCGTTGCTTACAATACATCGATATTTTTGAACAACCATTTAAAGAACATAAGATCTGTTCCAACGATCACGCATTCTACGGCCAGTCTGAAATCCTTTTTGTATCAAAGATTAGGACCAACCTGAAAAACATCGATGTTTTAAAATATCGTTGCTTACAATACTTTACCGACAAAAACATCGATGTTTTTGAACAACTATTGTAGGAAGATAAGGTCTGTTCCAACGATACCATGCACAGGCCAGTCGGAAGTGCTTTTTCTATGAAAGAATGAAACATCGACTACAAAAAACATCGATGTTTTAAAATATCGTTGCATACAATGCATTACCCAAAAAACATCGATGCTTTAAAATATCGTAGCTTACAATACATTTCCCCCAAAACATAGATGTTTTAAAATATTGTTGTTAACAATACATTGCCAAAAATTCATTGTTGTTTTTTTGAACATCTATTTCAGAAACATAAGGTCTGTTCCGACCAGTCAGAAATGGTTGTTGGAACAAATAATGTAACTAAAAAAAAACATCGATGTTTAAAATATCTATGTCCAATATTAAAATATCGTTGTTGATTATGAATTGGATAATTATATGAAGCTGTTCTTGGAACAGACCTAGTCTTTGAAAACTTTATAAATTATTAGTAAAAAATAAAAATATCCTGCAAGATAT
>NW_027107178.1:288081-288827 GCF_000696795.3 Halyomorpha halys
TACCTACCTATATCACCAGCGATATATGGGAAGGAATACCTACCTACCTATATCACCAGCGATATATGGGAAGGAATAGCTACCTACCTATATTACCAGCGATATATGGGTTCGGGAGAAATTAATGGTATTAACGATCCAGTCTTCTGGTTCTTTATTGCCTAATAAAAATATTTCCATAAATTTCTCAATTTATAATTTTGTGGTGATTCCAAAAAACTATTTTTAAGAACATGATCTTTCATCATTGCACTCCCTTTTTAAGATCCTCATTCTTCGGAACTAATAAACATTTATCGATTAATATTTAGTCATATTGTGTCTAGTTAAAATATTCATTAGTTATAATTAGAATTACAGCAAGCTGGAAGAGGAGAACCGCAAGTTGCGATAATCTTTAAGGTTAACTTTAATCTGTTAAGGTAGATCCCAAGGTTACTTTCCTTGTATTTTTTTTTAATTCCAGTTGGACTGAAAAAAGTTTTGTCAATATTAAACTTTTTGATCTTACAAATAGAAACAAAATTCCAGATCGAAATAGAGTATCAATAAATAAAACCATCATTCATTTGGAAGGAAAATCTGACAATACGAAAAAAAAAAAGATTTTATTGATTAATCATAGCTGAGATAATGAATGTATCTGCTCTAATTCTATTCTATAGCGGCCTCAATCAATGCTAATATGGAGTACTATATAACTAAGGATCAATCTCTTTATCTGTAATATGGAGTTCTATATAACT
>NW_027107178.1:290602-291321 GCF_000696795.3 Halyomorpha halys
CAAACGATTGTGAAGTACATTCCACGATCCGATGTGGAAGATATGACATCCTCCAAACGATTGTGAAGTACATTCCACGATCCGATGTGGAAGATATGACATCCTCCAAACGTTGGCACTGTTGTATAGTATAATGGCATTTTCCAATGTGGAACGTATGATATCCATCACACGGTAACACTGTTGTATATTATAATGTCATGTTCTAAAGTACATTTTGCGCTCCAATGTGGAAGATGATTTCCACCACACGGTGACACTGTTAGATACTATAATGGAAATGTCCAATGCGGAAGATATGACATCCACCACCTGGTGATACTGTGTAATGGGATGTTCTAAATCCAAACTGGTTATAAGGAATAACATGATTTGAATCAAGGATTGGATAAAGCCTTTTTGATAGGAGTGTTTCTAAGATTTTGCCCATAATAGACAAAAGGGAAATAGGGCGATAGGATGAAAGATATTCAAGTGGCTTGGAGGGCTTGGGAAACATTTTTATTGTTGACAACTTCCAAGGGTCAGGGAAATAGGTGAATGGGAGGGTAGCATTATAGATATATGTAAGGAATAGGGAAGGAGGACGAGGGAACTGTTTGAGAATGTAGGATGTGATTGATATAGGATGTGATTGATATAGGATGTGAATGTAGGATGTGATTGATATAGGATGTGAATGTAGGATGTGATTGATATAGGATGTGAATGTAGGATGT
>NW_027107178.1:293661-295485 GCF_000696795.3 Halyomorpha halys
TTGTCCACTGTTCGAGGTTAGTAACAAGATATAAGTTGTCCATAACAAGATAAAATTTGTTCACTTGTCGAGGTTAGTAACAAGATATAATTTGTCCACTGTTCGAGGTTAGTAACAAGATATAAGTTGTCCATAACAAGATAAAATTTGTTCGCTGTTCGAGGTTAGTAACAAGATATAAGTTGTCCATAACATAACAAGATATAATTTGTTCACTGTTCGAGATTAGTAACAAGATATAAGTTATCCACAACAAGATAAAATTTGTTCACTGTTCGAGGTTAGTAACAAGATATAATTTGTCCATAACAAGATATAATTTGTTCACTGTTCGAGATTAGTAACAAGATATAAGTTGTCCACTGTTCAAGGTTAGTAACAAGATATAAGTTGTCCATAACAAGATAAAATTTATTCACTGTTCGAGGTTAGTAACAAGATATAAGTTGTCCATAACAAGATATAATTTGTCCGCTGTTCGAGGTTAGATTGATATTCTACATTGCTTGTGATTGGTTCAGTTTTATCTTATTTTTAAAGTTTCACAAATAAAAAAAAACTTTTATCAATATTATTTGAGTCGGAAGGTGTGTAGGGGTTGTGATGACAAAAGGGCAGTATGGGAAAAGATACTCCCATTTCAGCCGTTCAACCTATTCTAGTTCTACCTGCGGGGGGAGCAGTAAGTGTGTGCCAAAAGGGGTAACTTCAAATGAGAGAGCAAGAAACTATGTGCCAAGGGGAAACTTCAAATGAGAGAGAAAGAAACCATGTGCCAAAGGGGTTACTTAAAATGAGAGAGGAAGAAAGTTTGTGCCAAAGGGGTAAATTGGAACCTCTCATAAGCATCTGATATTGGGCCTAGCTAAGGAATGTCATAGTCTTAACCAACAAGGTGGCAGGTGGGGTATAGGCTGTAGACTTCAGTTCAAATTAGTTACTTATAATTAATATAATCAATTTATCTATTTATTCGGAGATGGATTATGCAACTTCAAATAAATCAGTCGAAAACAGCAAAATGTAAGAATACTATGGGTCCTTTATTTAGAGCCGCGTGTCGTGCTGAGGGCTAAATATCAAACCAATGTTTAATAGAGCGTAAGTAGAATTTTTAGTAAAGTGGATTCGATTGAAGAGCACGAAATAATTTTTTTTTTTATTTATTTAATGTAATTTACAACTGTACAAAATAATACGATAGGTAAATATGTTGTATGTTTCATATACACTTGAAAATCTTGGGAAGGAACCACCCATTGGTGGTACTGAAATAAAAAATAAATTTACCCAAGTATAATTCTGCCAATTATGTAAGTTATATTTATTTATACTTTGTAGTGATTTAAATATCTTCTATGTTTGTTTGGGCCAATCTACTTTTTAAAAAAAATTAAAAATGTTCTTTTTTTTGTTTTTCACTTTTCATCTCATCTCAAGATAGGTTGATTGATGAATAGCAACTATGTTGTCTAAACCTTTTCGAGAATGGTACCATTATTAAATAAAATGGACAATTAATTACCTGTAATGATTTAATAATTATAAGTTGATAATAAATATAGAGTTAGGGAGGAAAGAAAAGGGATTAGGTATTTAAAATATGTTAATTTTTTTCATCATTCACCCCTCTCTCTCTCTCTCTCTCTCTCTCTCTCTCTCTCTCTCCCTCCTTTCCTCTCCTCTCTCTCCTATCTCTCTCCTCTGTCTCTCCCTCCTTCTCGAATAGGCAAGTGATGTAATACTTATTGAGGCGTTACTATTGAAATCGAGCCAAGTAAATTAAAAATATTTTTTTCTATTCATCTAATCAATAGCTTTTAG
>NW_027107178.1:295546-301312 GCF_000696795.3 Halyomorpha halys
TTCACAACCTTACCAAACGTAAAAGCTACATTCATAAATTAAACTTAGAAATAAATAAAAAAATCCTACCCCCAACATATTTCCTTATAATCCGCCCCTACCTCACTGATAGAACCTTTAAAGTAAATCATAACCTAGCCTACTCACCTCTCTTTTCTCAGTCCGCCGGTGTTCCTCAAGGTAGTATCTTAGGTCCCATTCTTTATACGGTTTATACAGCTGACATCCCAACAAGATACTAATGAGTGAATTTTTAAAACCAACAGACTTATCCAATACTTTTCCAATAGGTTAGATCCTGGACCATTCAATACTTTCCCAAAATATTTCATATCGCATGTTATTTAATTGTTTTCTGGATAAAAATCCTTTTACCTTTTTATTTTCTAGTACCAAAATTATATATTAAATTAATAAAAATAATTAATATTTGAAAATGGACTTGGTCGGTTTTGGAAAGTAACGCTCCAATCGTTATATTACTTTTTAAATCCCTATCATTATTTCTCGTTTTTTTTCCAATAAAGACCTAGAAAGTAGATAATAACATATTAATATTTATTTAAAAAAATTAAATGAATGTATATGAAATTGTAGTTATACATAATAAGTAAAATAAAATTGTCTTCTCGGGAGTTCTCCCTGCACGCTATAGTAACAGTACAGGGAAGGGAGGAATCTACCGTTACGATTTTATAAACTATGGCATAATGTGCACCCCTTCTCATTCTCAAAATATTTTGAAAAATCAAGAAACTTGTTTTGTTGTACCGAGACATTAGAGAAGTTTATATAAATTCAAAACTAAAAATTACTTATAAAAAGACTAATTAGAAAGTTCAATTTTGCAACTTAAGAAAAGGAGAAAGTTTTATTAAATAACAGTACATGTCGCAGTGATGACAAATAACCACTTGTAGACGCCTTGACAGTGAACTATCGTACCAACCTTATATGATGTACTTGTATCGTTGGTGTACGGTGACAGTTTGTTTGTTTAATTGTCAGATTTTGTCACTCATGCTACAATGTTGAACTCTCAGCTATCATAATAGGAAAATTTCTCAGAAAAACACAACTTTTATTTCGATAATTGTATTCATATAAGTCCATAATTGTATTTTTTTCGATCATTTATATATCGATATAGTCATATTGGTTCTAGATAAATATTAGGGATTAGACGTTAGCCAGCCACGGTGATCCCAGTTCCCGGACTGAGACAGATCCCAGACGGGAGTAGACACCCTTGCCTGGGGTCGGAGGTGAAGGTCGAGGTACCCTTGGGAAGTTCCCGCGCTCGCTCACCCTTTCCCCTCGCTGCTCCACTCAACCACCGTCCGATATCTTCCCATTTACATAACTCCTCTTGTTCGTGGAGGTTTCAACCCGGAAACGGTCGAGGTTACTCCTGTAACCCGGCAGGGGATTGTTGTAGATGGATCTAAAGAAAAAATTCTAAAATTAAAAGATGATGAGGTTGGACAATATTTGTTTACAAGGGCGTTGATACATCAATTTTAGGGGAGTGGCAACATCTTAAATTTCTCAACTATATTGTGAAATATTTTAACTCTCCGAACACTTAGGATGTTCGAAAAATGTCTAACATTCTGTTGCGAATGGACAATTTTCTTTTCGAATAACTAACATTATATGGACCATCCAGACAGAAATGGCCATGTTTGAGTTGTAGTATTGAGAAATGTAAAGTACTTTTATCCTTAATCAATTCATTTCAAAAAAGTGGTGATGCTTCCTTTAATTGAAATTTACTGTCTAATCAAACAATAGTTAATTTATTTGTTTAATAAAATGTACAAATATACAGAAATAGAAAACCATGACGCGATGGTAGTATTTTTAGCTGAGCGTGTTTGAAAACTTTTAAGGGATACAAGTATTGTAATCCAACAAACTTGAAAATTGGTTGAGCCGCTCCAGAAATCGGTACATTGCTACTAGCGGACAGGCTATACACATAACCTTCCTTGTGGCTATACTCACTACCTTCCTTGTGGCTATACACTTTTTCAGTAAATATTGGAATTTACTAAAAAAAGTGGAAAGAATCTTAAAACCGTCATGTCGATGGCCTTCACGCCCTTGTCTTGAACTTACAGTGTAGGACAGGTTCGTGCTAGGCAGAAAGAAGCGTGTGTTTTCCTAAAATATTATTACGTTTTCCCAAATTGTTATATAACACGAAAAACTACTCCAGCCATTGCTCCTGTATTGAGCAATAAGAAAACAATTATATGAATAATCATTTTAACCATATGGTCAAAAGCTTATTCGTGGTTGTTAAAATATTGTTAATTGTTTTCGAAATTGCCAACTTTTCTGTATATAAGATCTACTTTTTATCTTAAAGTGTATCGCGATCGACTTACATAGGCATAGTCTAAAGGATGAGAAGGGTTGCCTGTACTGAAGATAAACTGCACAAAAAACACTTAACAGCATTCGCTTACTAAGCCGTACTTCCTGGGGTGCCGAAAGAACTAATCTCATTAAACTTTATCAGGCACTGATATGCTCTAAAAGGGACTAAGGCTCAGCTCGTCTCCAAGTGCTTACTAAACTGGATGCAGTTCAAAACGGAATCTGAATCGCGACGGGAGCATTTCGAACAAGCCCTATTCTAACCTTATGCGCTGAATCCGGACATTCACCTCTTTTGTTGAGAAGACGAAACTAGCCATAAACTACAATTCAAAATTACATTCACAGCCGAACTTAATGCAATAGCAGCAGCACTTCACTTGTCTTTTCTTTGTCTTTGTCCCACAATAATTACACATTCGCTAAGCTCGTTAAAAGGTTTAGACTGTATGTGTCACAAACATCCGAAAATTTCGTGCATCCATTTCTACCTACTTAACAAACTCGGAATATGACTGTTACATTTTTATGGGTTCTAAGTGATGTAGGAATCAGAGGAAATGAATGACACTAGCCGAACGAGCTGCAAAGCAAGCACTTGCGCTCCCGGGACGCTGCTAAGCAGTTTCAACTCCGTCAGAATTGAGTTTGGGATTGACCCCGAATATTGCGGATGATAATAAAATGCTGGAATTGGTGTGTTCAAAATCAGAATATTTGATGTCGCAAATATGACTTCGAACAGTCGGTAAGAAAAAACAAGAAACATAATAAATTAATAAAAATAAAACAAAGATATATATATATATATATATATATATATAAAACTTTTTTTTTAAATAATTTATTTATTATTATTTACAACTGTATAAATATATATATACTGAGGTGTAGATAGTTGACCGTAGATTAATGCTTGAAGAAGTTTGTCGGGGGGTGCAGTCAGCAAAGAACAACATAAATAAACAAAACCATATTTATTTATTTTATGCCGACGTTTCGACCTGAGTTTCAGGTCTTCATCAGGCGTAGAGGGAAGATTGGTAACTGAACAGTTGATGCCGTTTTTCGATTTCAGGGGCTTTTTAAATATTGCTCGATTAAACTATCTCAAAGTCTCTCCTTCCCGTTTTAAGCCAATATTTCCAAAGTGATATAGGGCCCTCACTCTCCGGGGGTTTAGCGGGGCGAGTCAGGCGGGGATGGATGGCCTTTTTTTTAGCGTTACGGTCTCCTCTTGTGAGACTGTGACATGTCGTACATCGACCAACCTACTCGCTGAAATTGTCCGTTCGAAAAGTCAGATAAGTCTACCATGGAGGGCGGGAGTGGCGGGTTTGATGCCGTTTTTCGATTTCAGGGGCTTTTTAAATCTGTGCCAACTTCATATTATAAGATACTAATGAGTGAATTTTTAAAACCAACAGACTGACAAATAATTGGATATTTTATCGATCAGCTTCACATCGAATCCCAACAACTGAACAGTTACCAATCTCTTCCCTCTACGCCACCACCCCTGATGAAGAAAAATATATGCAAGTAAATTTGCCGTAGGTGACATAGTGACATGATACAAACGTGTGGAGAATCTTCCCATTGATAGAAAATAACGTTTCTAGAGAAGATCTCGAGGCCATCTTCTTTTCAGACACCTAGGAATTATTAGGTAATGAAGGAGAAGCCAGGTTAGAAACAAGTGGATTTGGGTAGTTGGGAAGTTTATCATGGAAGGAATGGTATCTAGTTCTGGCCAAATCGGCAACATATGGGATATTGAGGTCCTGATGGATGACTTGATGTGTGAGGAAATAAGAAGCATTAAGGATTTTATGAAGGATTTTGGACTGTAAGGATTGGATTCGGGAGGAATTTGATGGTTTAGTGGAGCCCCAACTGCGTATGTCCAGATAGGCCACATAATAGCCATGTAGATCTGCCTTTTGTAATGGAATGGCAATTTAAACCGTGTGTCTAATAAATGTTGTATTAGTCGAAATCGACGAGCAGTTTTCTGTCTTTTCAGTCTTGTAACGGATCTGTTCGAAAAGTCAAGTAGGGTATTATTAAAGGATACTGTAGGGCAAGAGGTCATGGGTTTACGACGAAGAGTAACTGTGATTTGGTGGGATTTATTGGAATTAATTTTAATCCTCCATTCTGCAAGGGTGGTGATGTGGAAGTGGAGGATTTGGGATACAATGTAAGGATCATTGTTCACTGACATGTGTCATCGGCATACGTGGTGAGGATAGTGTTGGGATGTTAGCCATGAAAACTTTATAAAGGATAGGACAGAGGATACTACCCTGAGGTACACCAGCAGACTGACGGAATAGGGATGATTAAGCGCTGTTGTAATTTACTTGAATTGGAGAGATAAGAAGGGATAATGAGGGGGTAGGAATTTACGGATTTTGTATAGTAGTCCTGGGTGCCAGACTTGATCAAAAGCCTGTTCTACATCAAGAAAGACTCCCGAGCAGTAAATTCCGCGCTCCAATGAAGACGAGACAACATCAACCACACGATGGCATTGCTGGATAGTTGAGTGGGATGTTCGGAATCCAAACTGCTGATTATGTGGTTGTAATCAAGGATGGGATACAGGCGTTTCAAGATGATTTTCTCAAGGAGTTTGCCCATGATAGGTAAGAGAGAGATATGACGGTAGGAGGATGGGTATTCTAGCGGCTTTTAAGGTTTGGGAATCATTTTGATTATGGATAATTTCTTTGAATCCAGAAAACGTGAATCTGAGCAGAGTATTGTAGATGTAGGCGAGGAATAGAACAGATTTTCCTGGAAGATGTTTTAGAATATGGGATGTAATTAGGTCATAATAGGGAGCTTTTCGGGAAGGTAACTTCTGAATGATGTTGTTTATCAGTGAAGGATGAAATGCTTTAGGAGGAAGGGACATTTGAAGTGGAGTATTCAATTCTTCTTCAATGTATTCGATATGGATTGGATTAGGGATTTCAGGGTGTGGCTCAAATGTTTTAGAAAGGTCCTGACCGAATACCTGAGTTTTTCATCGTCCGATTTCGTCTCTTTTTGTGATTCAGTAAGAAGAGGATGATTAAAATTTTTGAAGTTAACAAGCCTCTTAGTGGCCGTTCATAAAGATTTGTCAGTAGTCGTGAGGTTTTGAGTTAAGTTAGTTAAATTTTGTATTTTGAATTTCTTAAGTTCTTTTTTGTGTTTTTTTTTTTATGTAGTATATTTAATAATCCTTTGACTGGAAGAATCTTAAGGTATTAACTTGAATTAGTGAATGAAAATAATTTCTTCCTTATTTCAATATAATAATTTAATTCATATTATACAGCAACGTTTCGGGAGATTTCCCCCATCTTCAGGCTGATAACAAAAACTTAT
>NW_027107178.1:303014-303928 GCF_000696795.3 Halyomorpha halys
AAACATACTACATATTTACCTATTGTATTATTTTATACAGTTGTAAATTACAATAAATAAATAAATAAAAAGACTCCTGGTACAATAAAATGAACAACATAAAATAAAAAACTTACAGAAGTCACAAATAAACTAAAACAAAACATTAAAATATTGAATAAATTACTACATTTCAAGTGGAGGTGATATGAGAACACTCCAGTCTCTATATTGTCATTGCCGGAAGTTTTAACTGTTAAATATAGACAGTTCTCCTCTTTTTAGGTTCTTTGATATTTTCTATTGTGACGATATTATGATAATAATGATTATCACTCTGAATCTCTTTACCCCTGTTAAAACCCAACTTCCTATATATGATCGTCCCGATTTATTCGCACCCATCCTGTCTGTGACCTTTAAATTTTTGCGCGCTCCCCTCCAGTTTTTTTTGCTTTCTTCCAGCAATGTGTTTATTCTATGTGAGTGTTTCCTCTCCGTCCGCTTTCGTGTCATTATAGTCCTACCAGTGTTCTTGAAGCCCAAAGAGGACCTCAAACGGCGAAAACCCCGTAACTGCATGTCTGAATGATTTCCTCCATTACTCCATTACTGTCATATCTTAGCAATATTTTCTATAGTATTTCCTCCATTGGTATCATATCTTTGTAATGTTCATAGACCTTTCTCCATTACTGTCTTATCTTGCCAATATAGTTCATAGACCTTCATCCATTACTCTCTTATCTTGGCAATATAGTCCATCATCCTTCCTTCATTAATGTCATATCTGGGAAATATAGTCCATCATCCTTCCTCCATTAATGTCATATCTGGGCAATATAGTCCATCATCCTTCCCCCATTAATGTCATATCTGGGCAATATAGTCCATAGTCTTTCCTCCAATGCTGTCATATCTTGGCAATGTAGCTC
>NW_027107178.1:304365-305945 GCF_000696795.3 Halyomorpha halys
CTATTACTCTTATATCTTGGTAATATACTTCATACACCTTCCTCCAGTATTGTCATTTCTTGGCAATATAGGTTATAGTCCTTCATCCATTACTGCCATACCTTGGCAATATAGTCCATAGTTCTTTCTTCATTACTGTCATATCTTAGCAATATTGTTCATGGCCCTTCCTCCATTACTGTCATATCTCGGCAATATTATACCTTGCTAGATCAACCTTCTAATTCTTCACAAATCACAAGTCTTTGTGAGTTCATAATATGTTGTATAATATAGGATGATCATATGTTCTCTTGTTTATAAATTATATATTGAGGGATCTGCTGTGGAATGATACATTTGCTGAAATGCTAGCTACATTCTAAAAAAAAAATTTGTGGATTTAAAAAAATTTAATAGTTTTAAGTGATTCATTTCTTTAACTAGATAACTCCCCTTTTAGATATAAATTTGTTATCATTAGAGATTATTCCGAATCTTGAACCCATCATCATTTTCTCTTAATGTAGTAGGAAGCTAGACACATGGATGCAGAATGATGAAGGATTTGATTTTAGAGGAAATGTTTTATAAAATTAGCGTCACTGTTTGAGCCAGTCCAATCAATGGTTGGCACGTGATTGTTAAATATTTTTTACCATTTCACCATAAATAGCCTCCTGTATAAAAAATGCTTGAAAATCACACAAATATATTTCCAAATCAGATATTAAAAATATATTCCAATGCTGTCAAACACAATGCGCTACGTCCATTTTACAGTCGATATAGACGTCCATTGAACATATCGCGGATCGTTTTCGCAAAGAGCACACACGATAATATCCATCCACCGAGATACTTCTTCTTTCTCCCTATTCGAATGAACAAGTGTGGGATAAAGACGAAGGTACTCTTGAGATCTTGTAAGTCGCCCAACAGCTTCAGTTGTTCAGTAATCTGCTCGCCTCTTCCACGTTCACACACAGGAGTTCCATCAGGATATTTTTTTTGTAGAGGTGTGAATTGAGCTGATGATGGCAAAAGAACGTGGGCCACGTTTTCCACATGGATTTTAGTTCTATAAAAACCGAAGAAGCATCAGATAAAAATACAATTTTTTATTTCCTGCTGAAGTCTGGTTTCCTCCCGTAATGACTCGCGCGGAACCCTGTGGCAATCGCTTTCTCTAGTTCATGCCCATTTCAAAAATCCATTCAATGAAAGAGCCCATAAGGAGAACAAAATTAAATTATTTCACCCCAATTTATTATTACTTTATTCAAAACTAGCTATAATTACTGATGAGTCTGCCAAGTAAAGTAAGGGGAATACAAAACGCTGGCTGTTCGTTTCAAAACGCCAATGAAATGTTATCGCGTTATTTGTTTGACCTTATCCGCCAATGAAATGTTATCGCGTTATTTGTTTGACCTTATTTGCCTATGAAATATTATCAAGTTATGTGTTTTACCTTATCTGCCAATGAAATGATACCACGTTATTTGTTTTACCTTATCTGCCAATGAAATCATATCACGTTATTTGTTTTACCTTATCTGCCAATGAAATGTTATAATTTTATGTGTTTTACCTTATCT
>NW_027107178.1:306515-309212 GCF_000696795.3 Halyomorpha halys
TTTGATTGACACCTTATCCACTTTTTCACTGCAATAACTTGCCAATTGCTTGGGGCGTAATGAAGGACTGTGAGAAGTTCCTGTAGTAGTCCTAAACGCGTCAACTGTAATATTTTATTCAAAGGCATTCTTTGTTGAAGGGAATGTGTTAGCGATATTAAGAACGCCATATTTTATATTTATTCTAAATTCAATTAATGCCCATGATACCACAAAAACATATATAGTAAAAATGCTAAGTAGCTTAAGGATGTAGATGTGAGATTGCTTTT
The DNA here is from genome assembly GCF_000696795.3 of Halyomorpha halys. Taxonomy (NCBI): domain Eukaryota; kingdom Metazoa; phylum Arthropoda; class Insecta; order Hemiptera; family Pentatomidae; genus Halyomorpha; species Halyomorpha halys. The sequence goes on from NW_027107178.1 coordinate 306,788, forward strand.
TGTGGTTAATTTTACAATTTTGCTTAATATAAGGTTTTTTTTTTTTTCCAATCAGTCGTACGCTGTTGATAAATGTTTCAAAGGTAAGATAACCCTGTCCTATAAGAGATATTTATTTATTGCAGGTCCCTTTCTAATTATTGTTGGCGTTATGATCTCTCACTTAGAGACTGTGACGCCGTATAACTTGTACATAATTAGCTATATTCCTTTGTCAATGGTCAGTAGTTCATGAATTGATTCTGCGGTATGAGCTTTTTTCGAAATGCTTCATCGAAACATCTTGTAAGTATGTGAACGCGAAAGTAATAAATGAAGTTTGATAAAATACCAATCTTGTTAAATGTTGAGAGAGAAACACCCGGATCTTGAGGATTCATGTATTCAAGTATTTTCTTACAGGTGGGGCTCAAGCGCTGTTCACATTTCTCTAAGCTTTATGTAAATGTGATTTAAATTTTCGAATTCCATTTTTGTTTATTTTTTTTCTTTTGATTATTTCTGAATCCAAAAGAAAAAAAAACTTCCAGAATTCGTAAGCGAAGAGAAGTTGCAAATCAATGTCAAATGCTCCAATATTATTTTAAAATGAGGTGTAGATAGTTGACCGTAGAGTAATGATTGGAGAAGTTTGTCGGAGGGTGCGGTCAGCAAAGAACAACATAAATAAACAAAACCATATTTATTTATTTTTTGCCGACGTTTCGACCTGAGTTTCAGGTCTTCATCAGGGCTATAGAACAAAAGAGATAACAACAACAGTTAGAGTAACATACAATTGAAAAGGAATAGTATACAAACAAATTTAGAATCATACAAAATATTGAATTCAATTATAAATGATAAAAAATTGATAACTGATAATTGAATAGTACAAAATTTTAATTGATTGATATTCGTGGAATTGTATGGTAGTAAACTGAAAACAGTGACAGATGAAATAAAATATCGTGTAGGTAAAAAGATATATATAATATAAGATATGCAAGTAGTGACAAACAAAAAAAAAAAAATCAGTTTTTTTTAGACACTACTTGCATATCTTATATTATACATATCTTTTTACCTACATGATATTTTATTTCATCTGTCACTGTTTTCAGTTTACTACCATACAATTCCACGAATATCAATCAATTAAAATTTTGTACTATTCAATTATCAGTTATCAATCTTTTATCATTTATGATTTAATTTAATATTTTGTATAATTCTAAATTTGTTTGTATACTATTCATTTCCAATTGTATGTTACTCTAAATTTTGTTGTTATCTCTTTTGTTCTATAGCCCTGATGAAGACCTGAAACTCAGGTCGAAACGTCGGCAAAAAATAAATAAATATGGTTTTGTTTATGTTGTTCTTTGCTGACCGCACCCCCCGACAAACTTCTCCAATTATTTTAAAACACTAGTGTTAAAAGTGTGTTACATTCTAGTCTGTTAAAATAATATTGGAGCATTTGACATTGATTTGCTACTTCTCTCCCATATTTAGTCCAAATAGTTGAATTTCTTTTATAATTTTTAATTTTGGATTGAACAATATGATTATAACATATATTTTAAGTTTTTCTATTACATCTTTCTCTTCGATTTGGGCGATTAAATTTGAAAAGTTGTAACCTTACAAATGATGATATTACATCATCATAGTTTTTACGGTGAAGTTGATTTATTTTTCGTTTCAAATTATTGTATTAGTTCATCACATTGGTGACATGATTATTATTTCTTTTTGCAACATTAAATAATATAGTTTCTATTTATGTAGCAGTGAATGATATATCCTCTAGCTTATTCTTTATCTTTCACTTTGAAACTATGTTTAAAAAAATTGAAATGAAAGGCCTACGATGTGAATGAAGCGGTCGTCTTTGCTATTTGCGATTCTATATTCCATCTATCGTGGTCAACGCCCAAGAGATATCTCTTACTGTCACAATATTAGCTTCATTCATCTCGATTCTATAATGATCATTTTATCGATTATTTATTCAAGTCTACTTTCCTTTTTTAATAATTATAAAAAAAGGTTCAAGGGAACTAAGGAGTTACATTACATTAGTTTGAAACGACCTTATCACTATTAGAGTATTCAGACCTTTGCTTTGTGATTAGTGAAGGTAGCACAATCATCGGACTGGTAAGTCCCTGTGCGATAGCAAAAATAATTTCGTGAGCTTTACGAGTCGATTATGTTGAGCTGTATCCTATTATGTTGAGCTGTATCCTATTCACTACACCTATTTGGGCCATGAAGCACATAGAGGAATTGGAAAAGCAGGGAAGTACTATAAGCGACTACTGTTAGTACAAGAGCGCAAGAGGAGAAAAAAGGCAGTTATCTCACCCCAATTTTTGATTACTTTAATGAAAACTATGTATGATTACTAGTCAAAACTGATGAGTCTGCCAAGTATAGG
>NW_027107178.1:309571-310141 GCF_000696795.3 Halyomorpha halys
AAGGCAGTTATCTCACCCCAATTTTTGATTACTTTAATGAAAACTATGTATGATTACTAGTCAAAACTGATGAGTCTGCCAAGTATAGGTAGGGGAAACAAAAAATGGCGGCTGTTTCAAAGCGATAAAAGATACTAATTTTTCATTCGGAGCTCTATATCTTAAAAAGTAGGAACAACACAAGAAAACCTAAGAAAACGTCATTTAAAGAAGATTAAATTTGCTAAAATATGAGCCCTAATAGAGTTATTTACATTAAATAGTTTTCGAGATACAGCTTTTTAAAAAGCAACATTTCATAAAAATGTTGTATGGGACTTATGTACTAAAAGATCAGTAGTTAGTGAATTTATTTTGAAAAATCCATATCTCAAAAACCATTTGAGATATTTATAATTTGAGATATAATAATTTGACGTACAGATTAGCACTCAAATTAAAGCTAGTTTAATGAGCTATAAAGTAGTTTATCTTTGTAGGAGTAATAGTTTACATGAAATTTGCTAAAATAAATTGTTTTATAGTTGTTCGGACAAATTTTCATTTGCCAAATTTATATTCATATGTGAA
>NW_027107178.1:312556-314954 GCF_000696795.3 Halyomorpha halys
ATTTATATTCATATGTGAATATCATAAAAACTACTACCCCTACGAAGATAAGTGTCATAAACTACTTTATAGTTTGTTAAATTTCCTTTATTTTGAGTGTTGGCAGACATATGTGCGTTTTATGGATCTAGAGATATATTTTTTTCAAAAATCCAACATTGTATACGAACAACTATAAATTAAAATTAATATTTTGTATCTGTATCTCGAGAACTATTGGACGTAAATAGCTCTTTTAGGGCTAATATTTCAGCACATTTACTCTTCTTTAAATAATGTTCTCTTAGATTTTTTTTTTAGTGTTGTTGGTATTTTTTAAGATATAGACCCCGAATGAAAAATCAATGTTTTTTTAAGGTTTTGAAACAGGGAATTTTTTAATTCCCCTACCAATACTTGGCAGACTCATCAACTTTGATTTGTAATTACACATAGTTTTTATTGAAGTAATCAAAAAATGGGATGAGAGAACTGCCATTTTTTCTTCCCGGCTCTTGTACTATGTGTTTGCAATTAAACACCCCCCATTTTATGGTAAGACTTGAGGTGGCCCCCATTACTGTGGGATGACTAGAGGTGGCCCCCATTACTGTGGGATGACTAGAGGTGGCCCCCATTACTGTGGGATATCACGTTTTAAAGAAACTTTGTCCTTGTTACTAAAACTCCTCAACACGAGTTGTACTCGTTTCGTGAAACAATGTTATTTAAAGCTAGTCCAGCTAGACGGCAACCGTTTGAGTTTGCAATATAACTGACTGACTGCAATATAATTGGGTGACGGAGATAAGAAAACTATTGGAGAGCTTCGCAATGTTTGAACCGATCCTATTCAATGATCCGGTAAGTATCCAAATTAGAATGCGGGAGATCTTGGATAGATTAGGGAGTTTGTCAAGGATAAAGACCTCCTGTAATTACGAGAATGGACCTATAACCCGTGGTTCGGTAGGGTCTTCATTAAAACGGACGCTCCTCGAGGCTTAATAAATTATATATTAATAATTATCTGCTCCCAGAAAAATGGAAAACGTAGAATCATTTAGTGGTGTAGGTACAAACGTCAGGTTCGGTTCAAGATACTCTATATAGCACCTCTCATGAAAGGGAAGAGTCAGTACTGAATCAAAAGCAAGTAAAAGAAAAAAAATTGAGGCACTATCACATCCTGCTCAGATTGAGCCAACTTATCTCATCTCCAACCTGAGCCAACTTATCTCATCTCCGACCTGAGCCAACTTATCTCATCTCCAACCTGAGCCAACTTATCTCATCCCCGACCTGAGCCAAAATATAAAGCTCAAATATGTAACCATCTTTCTGCATTGAATTCATCCAAATATATTGGTAAATAAAGAAATAAAGCAAAATAACAACTACCAAAAAGAAAAAATCCTATTACAACCTAGGGCATTACAATCATATTTTTTGATTTAATGATATTTGCAAAAAAGATTCCTCAAAAACATATCGTGAGTTCCCTACGGGCACGCAGACCACTTAGCAATAAATGAATTTCATGAGCAAACAGTTATTTTACAATCCAATTTGGGAAATGGAATAATTTTTAACTAAGTGATTGATTAACTCCTTGTATCTTATAATCCTTCTTGTTAACTTATATGGCAAGTCCGTGTTAGATCTCATCTTGTAAACTTACCGTGTTAGATCTCATCTTGTAAACTTATATGGCAAGTCCGTGTTAGATCTCATCTTGTAAACTTAGATGGCAAGTCCGTGTTAGATCTCATCTTGTAAACTTAGATGGCAAGTCCGTGTTAGATCTCATCTTGTAAACTTAGCTTTTGAGTGTTTACATTAGGCTCGTGGCATCGGTCCTTTTAATTTCTCGAACTCTATGGTTATTATTAAATTAATGAAGTATAAACAATATGTATGTTTAAATGACGTTGGGTAGAGATAAAATTGGGTCTATTTTATTTGCCAGTGTTTTGCCACTCTCTGTTTCTATGTCTCTTTATCTCATCCCTTATAAGGTCCTTTCAGATGGGGATGTTTTTGTTAGCCAACTGATAATAATGTTTTGTCAGGTTCTGATAACTAACAGATAAGGCCTTTTAATGTGGCGAGATTTAAAAACATATTAGTTAAATTTCATATATTTACCACATTCAGATTTTCATATATTTGCCCTTTTATTCTTGTCTGTAAGATATCATTTTGGTATACTTTAACCTTGTTCTAAAATGACATCACTTTACATTATATATATATAAAGTTAAGTATTGGCGAAAGCACAATGTCAAAAAAAAGAGAAGAAGGAATAAGATCTAACTCGCTTGAACTGTTGTAAAATACTGGCTTTATTGTATTAGGTACATCTCTTTTATACGTTCGATCAGCTCCTTTATTTTGAGTGTTGGCAGACATATGTGCG